>NC_086307.1:1925887-2026210 GCF_963924245.1 Chroicocephalus ridibundus
GAGCTGCGGGTCTGTGCCACCTCCCAAATCGCTTTCGGAAAGTGCCCCACTGACCGGCCCAGCGCTTGTAATTTATTTATTTCCCTTATTTCATTAATAAATAAATTACCCGGCCCATGGATGGGATTTTTGGGGGGGGGGGACACGACACGGGACACACATCCATGGGGAGCTGCGGGTCTGCCCCAGCCCCACATTCCCCTTCGGAAAGTCCTGCCCCATCCGCCCCACGGACCGGCCCAGCGCTTGTAATTTATTTATTTCCCTTATTTCATTAATAAATAAATTACCCGGCCCATGGATGGGATTTTGGGCGGGGGGGGGTGGGGGGCATCCATGGGGAGCTGTGGGGCAGGGAGAGTGCTGCCCCACACGCCCCACTGCCCAGCCCGGCGCTTGTAATTTATTTATTCTCTCCTTTCATTAATAAATAAATTACGCAGCCCATGGATGGGATTTTTGGGGGGGGGGGGGACAGGGACATCCATGGCAACTTGCCTCCCCCCTCCCCGCCCTCCCCCCGCAACCAGGGGGGTAAAAAAATTTGTCCCAGGGTGGCAAAAATCTCTTTTTTTTCTTTTTTCTTTAACCCCAAATGGCAGTTTCAAAGCCTGGGGGGGGGGTGGAGGGGGGGGGTTGGGGTGTTTTTTAATGAAATTCCTCAAAAGCGGATGAGTTTGGGGTGCAGGGGAAGGATGGGGGGGGGACACACCACGGCTTTGCCCCCCCCACCCCCCCCTTCCCCCCCTGGGCATCTTGGCAAAAGGGATTTTCAAATGGTGTTTCCATCCCCAAAACGGTGATAATTCACCCCAAATACTCCCCCCCCCGCCCCCCCCCCCCCCAGGGAAGGGCTGGGACCCCCAACCCCAAAACCCCAAAGTTGCCTTTTTTAACCTTTCTCTGCCCCCATGGCGGGGCGGGGGCGGGGGGGGAGGGTTGAGCACCCCCCCAGCTGCGCCCCCCCCCCAAAAAACGGCCCCGCTCCTGCATGCTGAACCCCGCTTCGCGCCCCCCCCCCCCCCCCCGCACTGCCCCGCTTCGGGGGAGCCCCCGCGCTCCTGCGCCCCCCGGTTTGGCCCCACAGGCCCCCCCCTCGGAGCACCACCACCCCCCCCCCGGGATGGGGACGATGTCACGTGTGTGTGTGTGTGTGTGTGTGTCCCAGCGTGTCCCCCCCCTCTAATTTCTCTTTATTTTTGTTTTTCCAACAGGGCAACCTGGCCCCAAGGTGAGGCTGGTGTCCGTCCCCCCCCCCCCCGCGGTCCCAATTTCCTGGGGTTTTGCCCCAAAATGGGGCGGGGGGGGGGGGTGTCAAGGCAGGACCCGATGGCGTCTGCATGGGGCAAGTGGCTTGGGGGGTGTCACCTCCCAGGGGGGTTTGTCACCTCGCGGGGGGGGGGGGGTTTGTTGCCTCCTAGGGGGTTTTGTCACCTTGAGGGGGGTGGAATTTGGGGGGGTGTGGTGATTGTGGGTGTGTGTCCCCCCCCCTTGGCTCACCCCACCCTTTGCCTTGCAGGGACAGAAGGGCGAACCCGGTGACATTAAAGATGTAAGTGCCCCAGGTGGGGGTGACACCCCCCAAAACGGGGGGGCCCTGCCACTGGGGGGGATGATTCGGGGTTGGGGGGGGGGGGGGTCCCCACCTGCGCCCGTCTCATCCCACCCTTGTGTCGTTCCCCCCCCCAACAGGTCGTAGGACCCCGAGGGCCTCCGGGACCACAGGTGGGAACGCGTTTCTCCGGGCGAATTGCTGGAATATTTGTGGGAGGGGGTTGGGGGGATATGGGGGGGGGGCGGGGACGGAGGCGGGGGGGGGAGGCGGGGGAGAGCTGAACCCACCCCCCCCCACCCCTTTCCTCTCGCAGGGTCCCGCAGGCGAGCAGGGACAACGAGGGGACCGCGGCGAGAAGGGGGAGAAGGTGAGAGCACACACCGCCCCCCCCCCACCCCCCCCGCCCCAGCAAACCGTCCCCCCACCCCCCCGCCGGCAGCGGTGGGGCGCTGCAGAGAACTGTCGCGCTCGCTGCATGGATGACACCCCGCTTTTCGCCTTCCCCCACAGGGTGCTCCCGGCCCCCGGGGCAGGGATGGAGAACCCGGCACCCCTGGAAATCCCGGCCCTCCCGGTCCTCCCGGACCTCCCGGCCCCCCCGGCCTCGGTGGGGTGAGTATCGGAGGGGGGTGGGGGGTGGGGGGATGTTTTTTGGGGGGGAAAGGAGGGGTTTTGGGGGCGGCCGGCGTGCTCAGCCCCCTGCCCCTCGCAGAACTTCGCGGCTCAGATGGCGGGCGGCTTCGACGAGAAGGCTGGAGGCGCGCAGATGGGCGTCATGCAGGGACCCATGGTAAGACCCCCCCCCCTACGCCGGGACCCCCCCACAACCCCCCACCCCCCCTCCCCTCCAGGGGGACGCGGCGGCGGGTCCCCTCTTGTGACATGGGGGACCCTGCGTCGCCCACCCCTCCCCTTTTGGGGGGACTCCCCCTGATTTGGTGGGTGATGGGGGGGGGGGCGGCCACCTTACCTTGCCCCCCCCCTGCCATGACACTGTTGTCTCTCCTCCCCCCCACCAGGGCCCCATGGGACCCCGCGGCCCCCCCGGACCTTCAGGTGCTCCCGTAAGTACCCGTCCCCCCGCCCCGGTCCCTGCCAGGCGCGGGGGTCTCTGGGTGGTCACCCACCGCCCCGCTGATGCCACCGTCTCCTTTCCAGGGTCCCCAAGGATTTCAAGGCAACCCCGGTGAGCCCGGCGAGCCCGGCGCTGCTGTGAGTGTCCCCCCCCTTCCCCATCCCCCCCCCCCCGCTAAACCCCCCTTCTTGGGGACACGCCACCCACCAGCCGCCACTCACCCGCTGTCTCTCTGTCCCCCTTTAGGGTCCGATGGGTCCCCGGGGACCGCCGGGACCTCCTGGGAAACCCGGTGACGACGTGAGTCAAACCCCGGCTGAGAACGGGCAGCTCGTTGCAGCTGTGGCCCCGACCAGAGGCCAAAGGGTGATTTTATCCCCCCCCATCTCATTTCCCCGCAGGGTGAGACAGGAAAACCCGGCAAATCCGGCGAGCGCGGCCCCCCCGGCCCCCAGGTAAGGCAGCTCCGGGCTGGATCCGACCCCCGCCTGGGGATGGAGCCCCCCTCCGTGTCCCCTCCTTGTCCCCAACCCGTTTTTCTCTCTGCCTGCTCGCAGGGTGCTCGTGGCTTCCCCGGGACGCCCGGACTCCCCGGAGTGAAAGGCCACCGGGTAAGTGTGTGTGTGTGCGCCCCCCCCGGCCCCAGCACGCCCAGTGTCCCCATCAGCTGGTGGCACAGAGGGTGACCCCCCCCATCTCTCTGTCCCCAGGGCTACCCCGGCTTGGACGGCGCCAAGGGAGAGGCAGGGGCTCCTGGAGCCAAGGTCAGTGTTGGGTGACCGTCCCCGTGGCCTCGGGGCTGGCGGGATGACCGTCCCCGTGGTGGCAGGGCTGGCGGGGTGACCGTCCCCACGGCGTTGGGGGTGGCAGAGTGACCACCCCTATGGCGTCGGGGCTGGCGGGGTGACCGTCCCCGTGGCATTGGGTGAGCAAGGTGACCATCCCCACGGCCTCGGGGCTGGCGGGGTGACCATCCCTGTGGCGTCAGGGCTGGTGGGGCGACCATCACCATGGTGTTGGGGCTGCAGGGTGACCATCCTCATGGTGTCGGAGCTGTGGGGTGACCGTCCCTGGGGCTGCGGGGTGACCGTCCCCGTGGCCGTGGGGTGACGGTCCCTGTGGCCTCGGGCCTGCGGGGTGACCATCCCCGTGGCATCGGGGCTGTGGGGTGACCGTCCCCGTGGCCTCGGGGCTGCGGGATTCTCCACTCCGGGCTCAGCCTCTGCCCGTCCCCACAGGGCGAATCGGGGTCACCTGGCGAGAACGGCTCCCCCGGCCCCATGGTGAGTCTTTGGGCTGGGGAAGGGGGAAACTGAGGCACGGGGTGTGTGTGGGGGGGAGGGTGTTGTATCCCCCCCCCCAGCCCCAGGCCGGGCAGCGCAGAGCCCGACCCACCACCGTGTCCCCCCCCAGGGTCCCCGCGGGCTGCCCGGAGAGAGAGGACGTCCCGGCCCCTCCGGTGCTGCGGTGAGTGTGACGCCACCCGGGTCCCCGGTGGCACCCCAGTGGCAGGGGGCCACCGGCGGGTGGGGGTCCCCCGTCCCCGCACGGTGCCCCCCGTGACTCCCGCTGCCGTCTCCCCCCAGGGTGCTCGTGGCAACGACGGTCTCCCCGGCCCAGCTGGACCCCCTGTAAGTAAAGGGCTGCCGGACCCCGTGTCACCCCAGTGGGGGACAACGGGGTCCCCCGGGACCCCCCCCCAAAAGCCTGGGCAGACCCTGACGCTCTTCTCACCCCCCAGGGACCCGTCGGCCCAGCAGGAGCCCCCGGCTTCCCCGGCGCCCCCGGCTCGAAGGTAAGGGGGAAGGGGCTGGTCCCAGCGGGGGAAACTGAGGCACGGCGCCGCCTGCCCCCACCCCCCTCACCCCATCTCTCTCCCCCCAGGGTGAAGCTGGTCCCACCGGAGCACGAGGTCCCGAGGGTGCCCAGGGCCCCCGCGGTGAATCCGGTACCCCCGGCTCTCCCGGCCCCGCTGGTGCCCCCGTAAGTGCCATCACCCCCTGTGTGTGTCCGTACCCCCCCCCCCCCCCCCCGCAACGCAGTGGCTTGTCCCCACATGTCCCCTGGCCTGGGAGCCACGGGGACGGGGCTGATCCTGCGAGCGGGGGGGGGGACACGGGGTCGTCCTCTGCTTGGCGGTGGGGAAACTGAGGCACGGGGGGGGTCTTCTCGTAGGGTAACCCAGGGACTGACGGCATCCCCGGCGCAAAGGGCTCGGCGGTGAGTATGGCTGGGGACGGGGACGAGGACAAGGTGTCCGGAGCCCCTGGGGGGGCCGGGACTCGGGAGGGGTCTGGCCCTGGGTGGGGAAGGGCTGCCAAGGGCTTGGCTGGGGTGTGGGGACACACGGGGACACGGGGATGCGGGAGGATGCTGGGGGTAGGAGGATGCGGGATGCGGGGGGGTGTGGGGTGCTGGGAGATACTGGGGGATGCTGGGGGACATGGGGACGCTGGGGGACATGGGGGCGCGGAGGGGACACTGGGGGTGCTGGGGGACATGGGGACGCTGGGGGTTGTGGACTGCATGTGGGACACGGGGACGCGGAGGGGACACTGGGGACACTGGAGGTGCTGGGGGACACTGGGGGGTGCTGGGGGTTGTGGGCTGCATGTGGGACACGGGGACGCGGAGGGGACACTGGGGACGCTGGGGGACACTGGGGATGCTGGGGGACACTGGGGATGCTGGGAGGTGCTGGGGCTGCGAGGACGGTGTGGGACACGAGGTGCTGGGGGACGCGAGGGTGCTGGCAGATGCGGCGACACAGGGGACGCTGGGGGGAGGCGGGAGGACACAGGGGACGTGGGGACAGTGGGGGACACGGGCCGTGCCGTGCCCCCCCCGGACGCGTCCGGCTCCCGCAGGGCGCCCCGGGCATCGCCGGCGCTCCAGGCTTCCCCGGCCCCCGCGGCCCCCCCGGACCTCAGGGTGCCACCGGCCCGCTGGGACCCAAGGGACAGACGGTAAGAGCCCCCCCGGGAGCCCCCCGAGACGGGGACGGCGGCCTTGGCCCCGCCCACCGACACGCGGCCCCGCCCACTATGCCCCAGACCACGCCCACTCCGGGGCACGCCCCGCCCACTCTGCCACGGGCCACGCCCCCATCGCCCGGGGCCGGGGGTGTCCCCTCCCCAGTCACCCGTGGGTCACTCCCAGGTCACCTGCGTCTGGTCCCCAAAGGGGATGGGGACGGGATGGAGTGGGGACAGGGATGAGGACAGGGACTGGATGGAGATGGGATGGGGACAGGGATGGAGACAGGGATGAGGTGAGGATGGGGACGGGATGGGGACAGGGACTGGATGGAGATGGGATGGGGACAGGGATGGGAACAGGGATGAGGTGAGGATGGGGACAGGGATGGGGACAGGGACAGGGACTGGATGGAGATGGGATGGGGACAGGGATGGGGACAGGGATGAGGTGAGGATGGGGACAGGGATGGGGACAGGGACAGGATGGAGATGGGATGGGGACAGGGATGGAGACAGGGATGAGGTGAGGATGGGGACGGGATGGGGACAGGGACTGGATGGAGATGGGATGGGGACAGGGATGGGAACAGGGATGAGGTGAGGATGGGGACAGGGATGGGGACAGGGACAGGGACTGGATGGAGATGGGATGGGGACAGGGATGGGGACAGGGATGAGGTGAGGATGGGGACAGGGATGGGGACAGGGACAGGATGGAGATGGGATGGGGACAGGGATGGGGACAGGGATGAGGAGAGGATGGGGACAGGGATGGGGACAGGGACAGGATGGAGATGGGATGGGGACAGGGATGGGGACAGGGATGAGGTGAGGATGGGGACAGGGATGGGGACAGGGACAGGGACTGGATGGAGATGGGATGGGGACAGGGATGAGGTGAGGATGGGGATAGGGAAGGGGACAGGGACAGGATGGGGTGAGAATGGGGAAGGGACAAGAGTGGGGACGGGAGGGATGGGGACTGGATGGAGATGGGATGGGGACAGGGATAGGGACAGGGATGGGGATGGGGATGTGGGCATGAATGGGGACAGGGACGGGATGGGGACTGGGACAAGGACAGGGATGGGGTGAGGATGGGGACGGGGATGGGATGAGATGGGGATTGCGTGAGGATGGGGATGGGGACGGAGATGACGGGGATGGGACAATAGGGACAGGTCAGAGGACTGGGATGCAGATGGGGATGGGGACAGGGATGGGGACAAGGACAGGGCTGAGGATGGGGTCAGGAATGAGGACAGGAGTTGGGGAGAGGAAAAGGGATGGGGACAGACGGGGACAGGAAGGTGGGGACAGGGATGAGGGTGGGCAAGGGAAGGAGACAGGGATGGGGACAGGGATGGGGTGGGGACAAAGACGGGAGCAGGAATGGGGGATGGGAATGAAGATGAGGACAGGAGAGGGGATGGGATGGGGACAGGGATGGGGACAGGATGGGGACAACAATAGGGATGGGGACAGCTTGGGGACAGGATGGGAACAAGGAGGGGGACAGGATGGGGACAATGATAGAGATGGGGACAGGATGGGGACAACAATAGGGATGGGGACAGGTTGGGGACAGGAAAGGGACAGGGATGGGAATAGGATGGGGACAGGGATGGGAATAGGATGGGGTGGGGACAAGGATGGGGACAGGATGGCGACAATGATAGGGATGGGGACAGGATGGGGACGGGATGGGGACAGGGATGGGAATAGGATGGGGACAGGATGGGGACAGGGATGGGAATAGGATGGGGATGGGATGGGAACAAGGATGGGGACAGGATGGGGACAATGACAAGGATGGGGACAGAATGGAGATAGGAATGGGGACAAGGATGGGGACAAGGATGGGAAGGTGATGGAGTGAAGGTGAGGACGAGGCTGGGTTGGGGACAGGATGGGGACGGGGTGGGGATGGGATAGGGATGGGGACAGGGATGGGGACAGGGATGCTGATGGGAGTGGAGGTCGGGACAAGGCTGGGTTGGGGACAGGATGGGACAGGGGTGGGGATGGGGACAGGGATAGGGACAGGATGGGGACGGGATGGGGACAAGGATGAGGACAGGATGGGGATGGGATAGGGATGGGGACGGGATGGGGACGGGATGGGGATGGGATGGGGACGGGATGGGGACAGGATGGGGACACGGATAGGGACAGGATGGGGATGGGATAGGGATGGGGACAGGGATGGGGACAGGATGGGGATGGGGACACGGATGGGGACAGGATGGGGATGGGATAGGGATGGGGACAGGGATGGGGACAGGGATGGGGACAGGATGGGGACAGGGATGGGGACAGGATGGGGATGGGGACAAGCAGGACGTCGGGGCCACGTCCGGGAGAAGGGACCGGGGCCGGGGCCAGCCGTGGGGACTCTGTGGCCCTGTCCCCCACCGTCCTCTCTGTCCCCAGGGAGAACCCGGCATCGCGGGCTTCAAAGGCGAGCAGGGACCGAAGGGCGAGACGGTGAGTCCTGGCCGGGGGGGGGACAGGGACGGGGACGGGGACGACGGGACACGGCGCAGCCAGCGCCCCCCGTGCCCCCCGCCTGGCCGGGGGTCCGTCCCGCGGCCCCTCGCTCGGGGCCCCCGCGTCTCCTCGGCGTCTAACGAACCTCTTCCCCTAACGAGGCCCCTCGAGGGGCAGCGTCCCCCCTCCCCCGGGGGAACAATAGCTGCTGTGTTCGTGTCCCCCCCCGCCGGGGACATTCCCCCCTCGCTTCATTAACCAGCCTCAATACGAGGGGCCGGATCCCCGCCGCGGTGGCCGCCGAGCCCCGGCGCCAGCGGGACACGTGGCACGGCGAGGGGCTCCTGCCCCGCACCCCTGGGACGCAGGGGGGGGGGGGGGCGCATTTATTGGGGGGGTCGGGGGTGGGGGGTGGGGGAGGGAGGAAGGCAACTCGTGACCCCTTTTCCTCCTCTTCCTCAGGGACCCGCAGGACCCCAAGGTGCCCCCGGGCCGGCTGGCGAGGAAGGCAAGAGAGGAGCCCGCGGTGAACCGGGTGCTGCCGGCCCCGTGGGACCACCTGGAGAGAGGGTGCGTGGCCCCCCCCCCCCACCGCACCCCCCCAGCAGCGAGGTGCTGCCCCCCAAAACCTTCCTCCCCCCCCCGACTTCACTCCTCCTCCTCTTCCTCCATAGGGTGCTCCCGGCAATCGCGGCTTCCCCGGGCAGGACGGGCTGGCTGGACCCAAGGTGGGACCTCAGGGTCGTGACGGGGGCGGAGGGGGGGTGTCCATGGGGGTGACCCCCCCCCCCCACCCCGAACCCCCAAACTCACCCCTTCTCCCCCCGCGCAGGGTGCTCCGGGCGAGCGTGGCCCCGCTGGCCTGGCGGGTCCCAAGGGAGCCACCGGTGACCCCGGGCGTCCCGGAGAGCCCGGGCTGCCCGGAGCCAGGGTAAGAGCTGGGAGGGGGGGTCACATCCTGCACCCCCAACATGGCGCAGAGATGGGGGGGCGGGGGGGGGGGGGGAGGGAGCCTGGATGGGGGCTCCCCCCTGCGCTGGCAGGGCAGGACCGTGTGGGGACGGTGGTGACGCTGGGGGGGGACCTGCTGGGGTCAGCCAGGAGGCTCTTGGGGGTCAGCGAAGGTGCTTTTGGGGTGTCGATAAGGTGCTTTTGGGGTGGATTAAGGTGCTTTTGGGGCCAATAAGGTGCTTTTGGAGCCTGTTAAAGGACTTTTGGGGTAGATAAGGTGCTTTTGGGGTCAATAAGGTGCTTTTGGAGCTGGTTAAAGGGCTTTTGGGGTGGATAAGGTGCTTTTGGGGTGTCGATAAGGTGCTCTTGGGGTGGATTAAGGTGCTTTTGGGGTCAATAAGGTGCTTTTGGAGCCAGTTAAAGGGCTTTTGGGGTGGATAAGGTGCTTTTGGGGCCAATAAGGTGCTTTTGGAGCTGGTTAAAGGACTTTTGGGATGGATAAGGTGCTCTTGGGGTGGATAAGGTGCTTTTGGGGCCAATAAGGTGCTTTTGGAGCTGGTTAAAGGGCTTTTGGGGTGGATAAGGTGCTTTTGGGGTGCACATAAGGTGCTTTTGGGGTGCATAAGGTGCTTTTGGGGTTAGCCCAGCGGCTCCTTGGCATTGAGATGCCCTTTGGGGTGGGTTCAGCTGCTAATCAGGGGCTAATCAGGTTCAGGGACTAATCAAGACATTCTTTGGGGTTAGCGAAGATGCTCTTTGCTCGCGAAGATGCCCTTCGGGGTTCTCAAAGATGCATTTGGGGTTGGAGAAGGTGCAACTTGGGGTTTGCGAAGCTGCTGCTTGGTGATAATTAAGAAGTTCTTGGGGGTTAACAGATGTATTTGGGGGGAGCAAAGATGCCCCTCGGGGTGAAGATGCTCTTTGGGGGTTCGGATGCTCTCGGGGGTTAGCGAAGATGCTCTGGGGGGTTAACAAAGATGCTCTTCAGTGCTAATTAAGGTGTTCTTCAGTGCTAATTAAGATGCTCTTTGGGGTGAGTTAAGATGAATTTGGAATTAGCAAAGATGCGCTTCGGGGTTGCTGCTCTTTGGGGTGAGCGAAGACGCGTCCGGGGGCAGCTCCTGGGGTTAAAGAGACCCCTGTGGGTGTCCCAGGCCCAGAGCGGTGGCCGGGAGCCGGGCAGGACGGCGTCCCCCGTGTCCCCCCACCCTGGGGGCCGGCCACCGCAGCCCCCCCCCACAATTCCTTCCCTCCGCCGCAGGGTCTCACCGGCCGCCCAGGAGATGCTGGTCCTCAAGGCAAAGTCGGCCCAACCGTAAGTGACGCTCCGTGGGGAAATGGCGTGGGGGGGACACCGGGGTCCGGCGCGGTCCCTGCTGATGTCCCCCTCCCCGCAGGGTGCTCCCGGCGAGGACGGCCGCCCCGGTCCCCCCGGCCCGCAGGGTGCTCGCGGCCAGCCCGGCGTGATGGGTTTCCCCGGTCCCAAAGGTGCTAATGTGAGTATTGACCGGTTTCTACCCAAAACGGGGCTGCGGCCCCGGGCGCGGAGCCCGTCACCGTCACCTCTGTCCTCTCTCTAGGGCGAGCCCGGAAAAGCCGGTGAGAAAGGACTCCCCGGTGCCCCGGGGCTGCGGGTGAGTTGTTTTTCCTCCCTCGTTGTCCCCCCAAAACGACATTTTGGGGTTCCTCCAGCATCGCAGCCCCCCGAGGGATCAGCGGGTGGGGAAACTGAGGCACGGAGGGTGGAGAGGGGTCCGCAGCATCGCGCCGGGGGCTCAGCACCGACTGGCTTTTCTCTTCCGTAGGGTCTCCCTGGCAAGGATGGCGAGACGGGAGCTGCCGGCCCCCCAGGACCCGCCGTGAGTGTCCCAGCCTTGGTCACCCGCGGCCAAAACCCACTGGAAATGGGAGCGGGTGGGGGGCGGTCGGGGGTCTGGATTTGGGCAAAGAACCACCCCCGGGTCTGCTGGGGATGGAGCCTCCGCGCTCCCCGGCCCTCGTGGTGTTGGGATGCGGGGATGTCGGGATCCCCCCGTGATTCCCCAAAATCCTGAGGGCGGGTGAAGCCCGAACCCCGGGCGGTTTCGGGGTCCCTCACCGCCGTCCGTCCCACAGGGTCCCGCGGGCGAGAGAGGAGAGCAAGGAGCCCCCGGTCCCTCTGGCTTCCAGGTGAGCACATGGACTGGGGGGGGGATTTGGGGTGCTGGGGTCGGGGTGATGCTCGTGGGTGACCCCGAGCCCCCGTCCCTGGGGGTCTCGCTGCCACCATGCTAATGCCACTGCCGTCCCCCCCGCAGGGGCTGCCCGGGCCACCAGGTCCCCCCGGAGAGAGCGGCAAACCCGGAGATCAGGTGAGGCCCCGTTTTTCCCTCCTCCCAGGCTGCAAAGGGGGGGTCAGGACCCTCGGCAGTCTCCGGGGCTGACCCCCCACTCTGTTTTCCCCCCGCCGCAGGGTGTTCCTGGAGAAGCCGGTGCCCCCGGTCTCGTCGGTCCCAGAGTAAGTGTCACCCGTTCCCCCGCCGCCGGCTGCGGGGACAGGACGCCTCTCCCTGTTTTGGGAGTTTTGGGGGGGCTCGGTGGGGTTGGTGGAGCCTGTCCCCCCGCCATGGGCTCCCCCAGTGCTGGGGGGGCTCAGCCTCTGCCGCGGCGCGTCCCCTCACCTCGGACGTTCATCCCAAGGATGTTGTGACCTTCACCGCGGCCCCCTAACGCTTTGTCGTGTGTCCCCCCCCCACCCCGCACCCCAGGGCGAACGTGGCTTCCCCGGTGAACGTGGCTCTCCCGGCGCACAAGGGCTGCAAGGTCCCCGCGGGCTCCCCGGCACACCGGGCACCGACGGACCCAAGGTGGGTGACAAGGGGGGGACAGGGCTTGGTGGCTCGGTGCCACCGGCGGAGCCGTGAGGCTGGAGGGGGGGGGGGTTGGCACCCCAATAACTGCCCTTTTGTTTTAGGGTGCAACCGGACCAGCCGGCCCCAACGGCGCCCAGGGTCCCCCAGGGCTGCAGGGAATGCCCGGCGAGAGAGGAGCAGCCGGTATCGCTGGTCCCAAGGGAGACCGGGTAAGTGATGGGTGCCGGAGGTGTCCCGAGCGGCGTCAGGTCTCAGCTCGGCTCACACCACCTCCCTCTCACCCCTCAGGGAGACGTCGGAGAGAAGGGTCCCGAGGGAGCCCCCGGAAAGGACGGCGCACGCGTAAGTGCATGGGGCCACGGCGGGAGTGGGGTGGCTGGCAAGGGATGCCCGGGTTGGCCGGCGAGGGATGCTCGCGGTGGCCTTGTCCTCATCCGTCTCTCCTCCGTAGGGTCTGACAGGTCCCATCGGTCCCCCCGGCCCCGCTGGCCCCAACGGCGAGAAGGTGAGAGCCCCAGGAGCCCCTCGGCTGTTCCCGACGGAGGGAGATGCTGCCCACCCCCCTCCAACTCCCCATCCCTTCTTTTCCAGGGTGAATCCGGCCCCCCTGGTCCATCCGGCGCCGCCGGTGCCCGTGGTGCCCCCGTAAGTGCCACTGCCCCCCCACAGCCCCCCAAGCGCTGGCAGTGCCACCGCTGGCCTCGCTCCCCCCATCTCCCCCCATTTAACCCCCATCTCTCCCTCGCAGGGTGAGCGTGGTGAACCCGGTGCCCCCGGTCCCGCCGGATTTGCCGGCCCCCCGGTGAGTATTTGCCCCGTCCCCCCCGGCACGGGTCCGGCGTCGGCTCAACCCGCTCACGGCGGCCGCTTCCCCGCAGGGCGCTGACGGGCAACCCGGTGCCAAAGGCGAGCAAGGAGAGCCCGGGCAGAAGGGTGACGCCGGTGCTCCTGGTCCCCAAGGTCCCTCCGGAGCACCTGGGCCACAGGTGGGTCCAGCCCGAAATGGGGGGCGATTCCCCACGTCCCTGGGAAATTTGGGGCATCGCCTGGCAGGCGCATTTCTAACCCCTTTTCCTCCTCCGCCCAGGGTCCAACTGGTGTAACTGGTCCCAAAGGAGCTCGGGGTGCTCAGGGTCCCCCCGTGAGTATGGGGGGGGGTGGGCTGTGGCGGGGTGGGGGGTGGCTGGGGGGAGCGCGGTGCAGCATCGGAACCCCCCTTCTCCTCTCCTTCCCCAGGGAGCCACCGGATTCCCCGGCGCTGCCGGCCGCGTGGGACCACCCGGCCCTAACGTGAGTCGGGGGGCAACCGGGATCTCTTGGGGGCAACCGGGATCTCTTGGGGGCAACTGGGATCTCTTGGGGGCAGCCAAGATGGCTTGGGAGCAGCCAGGATCACTTTGGGGAACTGGGATCCCTCGGGAGCAGCTGGGATGACTCAGGGGCAACCAGGATCACTTGGGAGCAGCCGGAATCGTTTGAGGGCAGGTGGGATCACTTGGGGGACACTGTGATTGCTGGGGGGGGGGGGGGGGGGCTACTGGGATCACTCAGGGGCAGCCGGGATCGCTGATCCCCCAGGTTCGGGGGCTCGGGAGACGCTGCTCGCTCCACGCCAGGGGCCAAGCCGCAGAGGGTCCCCGGGCTAAACAGCCCCCACCCCGCCCCCGGCAGCTCATCAGCCCATAAAAAGGGTTTTTTCTGAGGGTCTTCATCCCCAGGAGCCGACCCAGAGCCGCAGAGGTGCCAGGATGCGGGCGCTGAAGGTGGAAAAGCCGCCCGTTTGTACTAATCCCGTCTTCTCCCCCCCGCAGGGTAACCCAGGTCCCCCCGGCCCCCCCGGCTCTGCTGGCAAAGATGGTCCCAAGGGTGCTCGTGGCGATGCCGGTCCCCCGGGCCGTGCCGGTGACCCCGGTCTCCAAGGCCCTGCCGGTCCCCCTGGCGAGAAAGGCGAACCGGGCGAGGATGGCCCCGCGGTATGTTTTTTGGCGGGGCGGGGCGGGAGGGGAAGATACCTCCCTCCACGCTCGCTCGGTGCTGCGCCACCGCCCCACCGGGTCTGATCCCCCCCTATCTCTGCCTCCCTGCAGGGTCCCGACGGTCCCCCCGGTCCCCAAGGTTTGGCAGGACAGCGCGGCATCGTCGGTCTTCCCGGCCAGCGTGGCGAGAGAGGCTTCCCCGGGCTGCCGGGGCCATCGGTGAGCTGTCACCCCCTCTGTCCGGCGGCGGCGGCATCCCCCCCCTCAGCCCCGATAGCTGTCAGAGCGGCCAAGCTTGGCTTTCCCGACCTCAGCGCCGTGAATTTGGGGTGCTTTGAAGTCTGTGCGGCAGCTCAGCGGCTGCTGAAGCCCCCCCGCCCCGGGGCTGCAATGAGCCGGTTACCCGGCCACCAGCCCCCTCGGGCGCAGCTGGAGCACCCCAGGGACCCCAATTTTCCAACCAGGAGCTGCCGGTGGCATCGGGGCAGGGCAGTAACCGGCACGTATTTGGGCGGAGGGAGCCTTGAAAGGTGGCGGTTGCAGGGTGAAGGGCTGCGCCGGGATCTCTCCTGCTCACACGTGTTGTCTCATGGCTTTATTTTCCCCCCCCTCCTTCCTTAGGGCGAACCTGGGAAACAAGGAGCACCCGGCTCTG
Source organism: Chroicocephalus ridibundus (assembly GCF_963924245.1). Taxonomy (NCBI): domain Eukaryota; kingdom Metazoa; phylum Chordata; class Aves; order Charadriiformes; family Laridae; genus Chroicocephalus; species Chroicocephalus ridibundus. Next base: position 1,940,420 of record NC_086307.1, read on the forward strand.
CAGGCGACCGAGGCCCCCCCGGCCCCGTGGGACCCCCTGGTCTGACGGGTCCCGCCGGCGAACCTGGGCGAGAGGTGGGCAGCACCCGGCACGCGGGGAGGGGGCGAAGGCGGACGGTGCCTCCGTCGGTGCTGGGATGGGGATCATCCCTCTGGAATCCCAACGGCGGCGCTGGGGCATCGCTGACCCTGCGCCATAACTCAGCTCCTGGCACCTTTTTGCCTTGAGAGGGGAGTTTGTGCCCGTCCTGCCCCATCCCAGGGTCAAAACTTAATTTCTCCTCCTCTTCTCCCAGGGGAACCCCGGCTCTGATGGCCCCCCCGGCAGAGACGGCGCAGCCGGCGTCAAGGTGAGCTTCCCCCGGCGCACGCTACCCGCATCCCCCCTCATCCCGGCCGAAAACCCCGCGGCTCTGACCGTCCCTTTGTCTCGGCACAGGGTGATCGTGGCGAGACCGGCCCCGTGGGTGCCCCCGGCGCTCCCGGTGCCCCCGGCGCTCCCGGCCCCGTGGGTCCCACTGGCAAACAAGGAGACAGAGGCGAGACGGTGAGTGGCAGCAAGGGAAACGCCTCGTTGGGTTTGAGGAGACGGAAACCACCCCGAGCGCAGATAAATGAAGAATTAGCAGTGCCCCCCCGGGAGCAATTAGCTGTTCGGAGTAATGGGGAGAGCCAGGCGGGTGCCGTTAGCGGCTGTCACTAATTGAGAGGTGCCCTGAGTGCCGTTAGCGTCTCCGAGCGTCTTCCCAAGGATTCCTGAGCACCAGGAGCCCAGCTGGGGCTCTGCCTCCGCACAAGCACTGCGGGGGGAGCCGGGAGGCGGCACCGGGGAGAATCCACCAGGGCATTTATTTCTAAGGATCGTTACTCGGCGCTGATGAGTATTTAAAGATGCCGCTGGGTGCCGGCAGCTGCCCATTCCCGGTGCTGGCAGCAGGGCAGCTCTGGGGTGGCTGGGACACCCCCGAAGGTACAGGGCACCCCCCGGCATCCCACGCTCCTGCCCCCTTTTCCACTTCCCTCTTTTCTCTCCGTAGGGTGCACAAGGTCCCATGGGTCCCTCGGGTCCCGCTGGCGCTCGAGGCATGCCGGTGAGTGACGCCGGGTCCCTTGGGGACGTCCCCTGTGCGATGCACGGGGTCCTGGGGCGCGTTGGGTAAGGGGGGGGTCTGCCACCCTCAGCCTGACACATCCCCTTCTCCCCTTCTCCCCTTCCAGGGTCCCCAAGGGCCACGCGGTGACAAGGGTGAGACGGGAGAGGCTGGAGAGAGAGGGCTGAAGGGCCACCGCGGCTTCACCGGGCTGCAGGGTCTTCCCGGCCCACCCGTAAGTGTTGTTTTTGGGACCTCAGCGCTCAGCCCCGCCACGTCTCGCGGCGGAGCTGGATGTGGCTCCTTCAGGGGGGCTGCGGCCGCGGAGCCCCAAGCCCCGCGCAAAGGCTCAGCCCCCCCGTGGTGCCGGACGTGGAGCTCTGACCATCCACCCTCACGCTTCCTCCTCAGGGTCCCTCCGGAGACCAAGGTGCTGCTGGTCCCGCCGGTCCCTCCGGTCCCAGGGTAAGTCCTGCCCGCGGCATTTGGGGACAGCAGAGGAGAAGGAGGCACCTCTGTCCTTGAGCCCCCCCTCCACGGGGGCAGGAGCTAACAGCTCCCCAGCACCTTCTCGGCCCTGGGGTCTTGCAACGACCTGACCCCCTCTCCCCCCCATTTTGGGCTCTCTCCTAGGGTCCCCCCGGCCCCGTCGGCCCCTCTGGCAAAGACGGCTCCAACGGCATGCCCGGCCCCATCGGTCCCCCCGGCCCCCGCGGACGAAGCGGGGAACCAGGTCCCGCGGTGAGTTAAAAATGCCATCGGTGGGCAGGGAAAGGGGGGGTGGGGGGGAAAGGGGGGTCCAGCTTGAAGAGCAGCCCATCAGGATTGCATCTTTTTCCTCCCATAGGGTCCTCCCGGAAACCCAGGTCCCCCCGGTCCTCCCGGCCCCCCTGGCACTGGCATCGACATGTCGGCTTTCGCTGGCCTGGGTCAGCCGGAGAAGGGCCCCGACCCCATCCGCTACATGCGGGCGGACGAGGCCGCCGGCAGCCTGCGGCAGCACGACGTCGAGGTGGACGCCACGCTCAAGTCCCTCAACAACCAGATTGAGAGCATCCGCAGCCCCGAGGGCTCCAAGAAGAACCCGGCCAGGACCTGCCGCGACATCAAGCTTTGCCATCCCGAGTGGAAGAGCGGTAAGAGCCTCCATCTCCGCCTCCTCCCCTCCTGTCCCTCTCCCCCAGCCTCAAGAAGACAAGCAGCTCCACGATGCTCTTTGCTCCGAGCACCAAAACCTCCTCTTCACACACCATTTGTCCTCCCCACCGCAGGAGACTACTGGATTGACCCGAACCAGGGCTGCACCTTGGACGCCATCAAAGTTTTCTGCAACATGGAGACAGGCGAAACCTGCGTCTACCCCAACCCCAGCAGCATCCCCAAGAAGAACTGGTGGACCAGCAAGACCAAAGACAAGAAGCATGTCTGGTTCGCAGAGACCATTAATGGCGGTTTCCACGTAAGTGTCTCCCCCTGGGCCGGTGCTGCGTATCGGGAGCGGGAAGGGAGGTCGAAGAGGGGAAGGTGTTGGGTGTCTGGGTGGAGGGTTGGGACGTCCTTCCTTGGGGTCGTGTTGGTGGATGTTCTATGAGGGAGCAGCTGTTTTAGAGGACTATATTGAAAGCTTAGAGTTGGGTCAGTCGGGCTGTGATTTTTGCAGCCATCTAGGAAGATAAAAGCATGGAAGCCCCCTCAAGAAGTGGCGGAAAATAGGGTTGTTGTGACACTCCCAGACTTTAATATCTCACCTCCTCCCTCCAGTTTAGCTACGGCGATGAAGACCTGGCTCCCAACACCGCCAACATCCAGATGACCTTCCTCCGCCTCCTGTCCACCGAAGGCTCCCAGAACGTCACTTACCACTGCAAGAACAGCATCGCCTACATGGACGAGGAGACAGGCAACCTGAAGAAAGCCATCCTCATCCAGGGATCCAACGACGTGGAGATCAGAGCCGAGGGCAACAGCAGGTTCACGTACAGCGTCTTGGAGGACGGTTGCACGGTAAGTCCACGGGCGCCCGCGAGAGAAAGAGGTAGCCGATGAGTCGGGGTTCAACCCGTGAGGTCGCTGTTGGTTCGGAGGGTTGAAGAGCGTCTAAGAACATCCTTCCTCCTTGGTTTTTCTCCCCAGAAACACACTGGCAAATGGGGCAAGACAGTCATTGAGTACCGGTCGCAGAAGACCTCGCGCCTGCCCATTGTAGATATTGCACCTATGGACATTGGTGGAGCCGATCAGGAGTTTGGCGTGGATATTGGCCCAGTCTGCTTCTTGTAAAAAAGAATTGTTTTATTTGTGTGTTTGTTTGTTTGTTGTTGTTGTTTGTTGGGGTTTTTTTTTTGGTTTTTTGTTTTTCGGGGTTTTTTTTTTTTTTTTAAAAAAAAAAAAAAATCCAGCCCCATACCATGAAAGAAAAACTAAACAAAACCACCCCAAAAACCCACCTGAGAACTTTCCGACGGCTCCTACGACTTCTGCACTGAATGGCTGCAACGACCGACCGACCCCCCCCGGCCCCCTCGATTCACGGCCATCCCTCGGGGACCACCGTCGCTTTCCAACGCCGTCTGGGGCAGACTGCGAAATTCTAAAAAAAAAAAAGAAAAAAAAAAAAAAAAGAAAAAAAAGAAAAAAAACCAAAAAAAACAACAAAAAAACCCACCCAACCAACCAACCCAAACCACGGTCTTATTTATTTATTCTCTTCCTGTAAGACCTATTTTTTAGGTCGGGTGGAGGTGGGAATTTAACTGGCAGGTACGATGGCCCTTCCCCGCAAAAGAGATCTCGCAAATCCAGGTATCACGAATCCCCTCCCGCCCCCCCACCCCCCCACCCCGTCCCTCCCCCTGTGTATCACCCACAGGAGCGCTAATGTATAATACGGTACAAAAAAAAAAAAAAAAAAACCAACCGAACAAAAAAAACCACAAAAAACCCCAAAATAATGGTGCTATTCTTGTAAAACAAGTCTGTATTTTTTAACATCAGTTGATATAAAAAAAACCAACAAAAAAACAAAAAAAAAAAAAACTTTTGGTGGAAAGTACAAGTCGATGTGGGCTTCGTTCTTCTCGGCGTTCGCTTGCGCTCCGGCTCCTTTCTCCCCCCCCTTTCTCAGCCATAGAGGAAGGTTTTGGGTCAAACTTCCGACTTTTCCGGGTTGAGGCTACCTCGCACGAAGGGGGGGGGAAAACACCCACCGAAACAGATAAATCATCGAATCTGTTGGGTCGGAAGGGGCCTTTAAAGGTCATCTAGTCCAACCCCCCTGCAGTAAGTAAGTAAATCCCCCAAAAATCCAAAAAAAAAAAAAAAAAAAAAAAAGGGGGGGCGGAGGGGAGGGAGGGGAAAAGCATTTTAAGCGAAAAAAAAAATAAATCTTGAAAGACCAGGAGCCAACACCACGGCACGAGGTTTCTTTTCCCATCGCACCCCTAAATAGAACGGGGGCGAGTGGAGGCAAGCGCTCGGGTCACCAGTTAAAGGAAACCAGTAAAACCAGTGGGGAGGGGGATGCTGGGACCAATCCTCGGGCAAGTCAGCATGGCCACGGCCGGGCCCAGGGGGGTGGGTGCCCTCTAACCCTTCTCCCCGCGGTATTTATGTAAAAATACACGTTGAAAACGTACAATTTCAGGCTACATCTTGCAATACCGAAGGCGGGAGGGTTCGCGGCCATCGCGTGCGCACGCCGGTGTCTCGCGAAGCGGCTGCGCCTTTCCGGCTTCGGAAAACACTCACATATTCTTCTCATAAACAGGCTGGCTAATTAGAGGAAAAGCCTCAGTAGTTGATTATTATTTTTTTTTTTTTTTAAACTATCTTAAAGCAAAGTGGCCCACCGACCCCCCCCCCCCCCAGGAGTCACCAACAGGCCTGAGCTTTACGTGCAGGACGCCCCAGGCAGCCGTTGACGGGGAAGTTCACGAGTTTCGCGACAGCGTTTTGGTTAAAACCTCAGCTTTTTCGCATCCCCTGCTAGCACGGGCACTGCAGCTTTTCATTAAGGGAAATTACGACTTGAAAGGATTAAAAAGAAAAACCAACCTTTAAAAAAAAAAAAAAAAAGCTACTTTGGGGACCTCGTCTGGATTTTAAGCACTCACAGCTGGCGACGCAGCAGCGGCGGCTCCTGCTGAAGCACCTGAGGCAGCCCGGGCTGGGATCTTTAAAAAAAAAAAACAACAAAAACCACAACAAAACCCCACAACATTGGCAGAAGAAATTCATTAGAAAGGATTGGAGGATTAGGAAGGATTTTCAAAATAAAACACCCTTTAAAAGGCCAAGTGCTTTGCCACATGACCCGCAGGGCACCCCCTCCTTATTAGAGCTCCGGCTCACCGCTGCCGCACAACTCATTTGGGGTAAAATGCTCTGTTCAGCCACTCGACCAGCTTCCCCCACGCCCCAAAATTAAAAAAAAAAAAAAAGTCAACCCCGCTCGTAGGATCTGGTCCTGAGGAGCCGGAGACACGGGTGGGAAAGGCAATGTCGGGGAGCAGGGTCACCCCGCAAGGGGAAACCAGCGCCAGGAAACGAGACGGATAAAGAGCAAAGCTCGTGATTTCCTCGCCTTCCTTAAAAAAAAACAAAACCAGAAAAGAAAGTTCAACTCATCCAAAATCGGAGCGGGGGTTACGAAAGCGGTTGAGAAGCTCGTGATGGAGATGACCAGGGACTGCGCGGGGTGACAGCCGCCGACGCAGGGTCACTCCGGTGACTGGTCCCGGAGGTCACGCTGGGAGGTGCTTCGCTACTCCCCAGCTGAGGTTTTTGGCCCCCATTCCCCAAAAATCATCAGCGAGAGCTCAGGTACGACACAGACCCCCCCTCACAACGCAGGGCGCTAACTCCAGCACGAAGTTTGATTTCTACAGGAGCTTTTCTTCAAACAAAGGGCAGGCCACAGTGCCGCACAACTCGCCTTTAATAAGTAGAACTCAGTTCTAGAAGCCCCCGCTAAGCGGAAGTGCCGCCTCTTAAAAAAATAAAATTTAAAAAAAAAAAAAGCAAGGTGCATTTTTATTTCACACTCGCACAAAATAGAGTATCCTTCATTGAAACCCACCCCCCCCCCGATTTGTTTTTTCCCCTGCAGCCTTTACCTGTGCTTTGTTTCCACACACACACACTCTCACACGCCAGGCAGCCAGGGCAGGGAGGAAAGGAGGGCAGCTGGAGCGATCAAGTTCCAGAAAAAAAGAAAAAAAACCTACAAATGAAATCCTCCAAGCTGCAAAAAGCACAAGTGCGCAGCGAGAACTGCGGCGGGTGGGCTGGCTGAGCTTTCACATTTATTTGCTTTAAAGAACGCAGCTGATACCGTCCGTCGGGAACGGGCGGCTCCTGGGAGGGAAGCCTTCGAAACACCAAACTCCCACAAAAAACCTGTTTAAATCCACGCGTTTGCAGCGGGCGCAAGTACAAAGCAACACCGAGCTACGAGGTCCCCGGTTTCACACCCCAGAGACCCCCGCAGCTGGAAGAGAGGAAGGTTGGGAGCCGCACGCGGAGGAAGAGGAAGGTCCAGTTTGCACAGAGCCTTCGCGTGTCCCCAGCAGCGCCGTCTTCGTGAAGGCTGCGGCGTTGTGGTATCGTTTGCTGTAGGTGGCCTCAGCTGCCAACAAACAGAATCTGCTCAGCAGAGGAAGCGTGTTTCGAAGGTTTCGATTCCCTTTGCCTCCTTCTAGCGCAGGTTTCAGAGGTGGAAGCCTTATCTGTGCGTCTCTTAAAAGAATTATCCCTTTTTAATCAAGCCCTGCTTTGAAACAAGCCAGTGACGCGCCGCCACTGAGCAAAAAAAGTGGAATCAATTAATTGCACGGAACTAATTAGTTTACCCTGAAAGGACCCGACACGGTGCTAAGCTTCAAAACAGCTGCAAAAGGCAACTTTAAATCTTTGGGATCTTCTGACCTCAAAGCTCGAGAGTCCGGTTTCCCTACCAAAAAACTCGTTCTTTGGAAGTGAAGAGGAAGGGGGATGCAGCAGGACTCCGACTTGGGAGGGGACCGGGGTGCTCGCCCATGAACAACACCCCCAGCAGGTTTTGTGGACAGCAGCACAGCCCAGCTGCACATGGAAGAGCGCGAAAGGGACCCAGAAGCTTCCAAATATCTCCCACCAAAGTCACTCGTGCTCCCTCCGCTTCCATTGGAAAGTTCCCGGTCCCTTCTAGGAATCCATCTGCGCAACCGAAAGGGTCGGCTGCGCCCTCAGGACTCGCTCTGGGCTTTGGGGGACAGCAGAGGCAGCGGGTCCTGGGCAGCCGTGGAGTTGGAACTGCAATCCACGTAGTGGTACGTCTCCAAAGTGCTCTGCGTCATGTGGCCGATGTACGAGAGCTTCACCGATGTCCTGGGAAGGGCGGGGGGGAGAGCAGTTTAGGGGGGACAGGACCAGCGACAGCAAGCCTTCTATCAAAATAAAAAACCCAGCAGGTTTAACACTCATCACCCAATTCCTCCTCCCCCTCGAAAGCTGCAGAACCTCGCAGGGTGGTGCTCAGGATCGCTGACTGCAGCGGGCAGGGATGTGCCAAGCTTCCCCCCTCCCCAACAGGAAAGCTCAGCCTGGAGCAGTCTGGTGTCTTCTCCTCTCCCTCTTACATTTCGCCCCACTGTGTCAACCGGCTGGGATTAAAAGCTGACAGAGTGAAGCAGGCTGGGGTGCTTGCCAAGCGGGACTTTCTTCGCGTACCCTAGATCTGCTGTGGCAGCGATTCCCTTTTGAGTCAGGAGGCGAGCAGAGAACCACCTACCTCATGAAGATGACGATGTTATGGACCTTCACCTTGGGAAACGTGCAAAACAAACTGGAAGAGACCAAAACAAAGAAATAGGTCAGCACGGGCTTAGGGATGCAGAGACACTTGTGTTTCTTGGTATCTTCTGATGATATTTTCCCTCTGGTGCTAACTCAACTCGGGACCCGGTCCAAAAGCCACGTCACGACATCCCGACAAAGCGGCCTTTCAAGTCATTTCTAGCAAAGGGTTACTTTCCAGGAAGTTAGCAGAACACAAGTCATTTCCAGAGCAAATTCTAATTAAAGCAGCTTAAACCTGCCCTTTCCCCAGCTATATACAAAGAACAGTAAATCCTTACTACATGTAGGAGAAAGGCCCACCCAGCTCCGCCTTCACAGTGAAATTCACCTGGAAAAGATAAAAGAAAAATACATTCGCATGCAGCATAAATGCACTCCTTTCGGAGCCCTTCCCACCTTCTGTTGCCTTTCAGCTGCTGCGCGTACAGCACAGGCTACTCTAGCCATTTTGCCAAGCAAAGCTTTAAGGTATAGGTAGATCATCATCAAGTTAACTTGCCATCACACACAGGTTTCATACCAGATTCGGTGAGGCTTATATCCTAAGTGCAATGAAAGACAAATACCAGTTTGTCACTCAGCGGCTGGATGCTGGAGACGTTGGTGATCTGCTGGGTCCCCACCACAGTGTTCATGTACTGCACCTGACTGGTCAGGCTGGTCACTGTCACGGAGTAGAAGTTGGAGTTCTTGATCCGTAGGGTGGCCTGGATGGAGAGAGGGAGGAGACAGGAGTAGCAGCGACCTTCCTGGCAGCTCAGCACAGAATTTACTCCCTCAGGAACACGGAGGCATGAAAAATTTTACCGTGATGGCAAGAATGACAACGGAGTTCTTCCTGTCGAACCAAACCCGAACCACTTTAATACCGTCATCGTCCACCAGGACGGAGTGGGGGAAGAGGAAGAAAACCACCAGCCCCGACACCAGCAGGCAGAGCAGCACCGACAGCAGGACGTACAGTTTCCTGGAAGAAGCAGGGAAGGGGTCACCTCCTTCGCCCTAACGCAGCATCTGCGGCCCCAAGAGACCTCGTATCCAAAACCCAACCTAGTCAGCAAACAACTCGTGTTTGTTCTTCCCTGGAAGGGACACAGAAGTGCCGTTCTAACAGTTTCGATATGTGAAGTTGCTCAAAACCCTCGCCCTTTAAGAAGTGTGGTTTTTGGTAACGAGTAACCAAAGAATCTTTTTTGCCCCCCATAATGTTTTTCACAATCTGGTGTTTTTGCTGTTGGTAAAGCAGTTTCTTTCTAAAAGCTTCAGTAAAGGGTGCGGGGATGAAGCGTGTGAGTAGGATCATTGTTTCGAGGTTCACCCCACAGTGGGATTTCACAGGAAGTATTTAAAAGTTACACTCTCAATGTATTTGTTGGCATACTCGGATGAAAACAAACCGCTAGATGAAGGGGAGGCTGCAGACCGGCTGAAGCGGTTACTTGTGGCAGCAAGCGACAAAAGAGCCCTGTTTGCTCTTCACAAAATACAATTAGTCTCTTACTACACACTTACGTTCTCTGTGGACGAAGCCGTTGGTCGCTGTAGGGTATCAGAGCCACCAACTCATTTACCTGCTCTGGAAAGCAAAAGGAACACGTTAACCAATTCTATACATTTGCAAGGTCACTTACGGAGATAATCAATGTTTTCTTTCTGTATTTACACCCGAGAGGAGCAGTCACCTGTGGGAATGCAGCCAGTGCCTTGGCAAGTGGGACAGGTGATGCTGTCCTGACCTGTGAATTCAACATATGGAAACTTGGCAATGTCTTCTACACGGTCTCGGCTATCGAGTAAGTCATCATCGTCATCCTCAGCCTTCGTCCTCTGCCTGGAGGCGGCGTCATTAGCAGAGAGGGAAAGCACAGAACCCATTGCAGCTGCTGTAGAAAAGCTGGATAACCTATGAGAGGGGCAGCAAGAGCAGCGCTGGTCATTAAATGGGATTTCCACCTGCTTCTGGCCAACAAGGAAACCCCAAATGATAAGGAACAACCCTCCCCCTGGAGACCCATCCCCAACACCCCCAGAGAAACATCCTCAAACAGAGACACCCCCCCAGGGGGCTCGACACCCACCACAGCAGCCCTTCCCCCCGCTCCCCGCCCCCCCCCAGGGACTACTTCCCTGGCACCCTACAAGGAGAGGCCCCCCACAGGGGGGCTCATTTCCACACAGCCCCTCAAAACAGAGGCACCCCCCCAAGAACCCAACAACCTCCGCAGAGACAGACCTACACCCCGCAGAACCCCTAAAGGGGAGATATACCCCTCCTCCACAGCCAGCCATACACCTTTAAACACCCCACCACCCCCCAAAAAAGAGACAACCCCTCAGGGGCCTACCTGCCCCCCCAAACACACCCCACTCCACCCCCTAAAGACCCTCAGAACCACCCAAAAAGGGAACGTTCCCCACAGGCAGCTGTCCCCACGAGGCACACCCCCTCATAAACCCCTCCCCAACCAGGGGACACCCCCAAAGGCCCCCCCGGCCCAGCGCATCCCCTCAGACCCGCCGCCGCGGACTCGCCTCCTCCCGCGCAGCCGCCGTCGCTATGACAACGCCGCCTGGCGGCGCTGGGCGGGGCCCAGCCCTGGCCCCGCCCCGCGCACGCGCGCAGCGCGCAGGGCGGCACGCAGGGGCGAGCTCTGCGTAACCCCGCCCCCTCGCTGACGCCCCGCCCAGTGCGTCGCTCGCGAGGCGGGGGAGTGGGCGCGGCTTTGGGGGCCCCGCCCGGGCGCGCCCACCCTCAGCGCGCACGCGCCGCGTCCCAGCGGGGCGCCGCACGCGGCCCCGCCCTTTGGGTGCGGCTGAGGGGTGTGGTCGGAGCTGCGCATGCGCCGCCGCCTCGCAGGGGGTCCCGGAGGGCGGGGCGGGGGCGGGGCGAGGCGGGGTGGGCGTGTCCCCGCGCGCACGCGCACTGCGGGGAGCGCCCCTCCCTTCCCGCGCGTGCGCAAAGCGCGGGGCGGGGCGCGGGGGCGGGGCGCGCGTGCGCGGGGGTGGGGGGAACCATTGGGGGGGTCTGGGGGACCAGTACGGACCGACCGGCACCAGTGTGGGGGATCCTGACCCATTTTGGAACCTTCCCCCACCAGTACGGGGGTTCCCGACCCAGTATGGGACCCCCCCCACACCAGTATGGGGGCATCTGACACAGTACGAACACCCCACCACCAGTACGGGGGCTCCCGACCCAGTATGGGACCCTCCCGCACCAGTATGGGGGCCCTTGTCCCATTATGGAACTTTCCCCCACCAGTATGGGGGCTCCCGACCCAGTATGGGACCTCCACACACCAGTATGGGGGCTCCCGACCCAGTATGGACCGCCCCCACACCAGTATGGGGGCCCCTTGTCCCATTATGGAACCTTCACACACCAGTATGAGTGCTTCTGACCCAGTATGGACCACCCCCACACACCAGTACGGGGGCTCCCGACCCAGTATGGGACCCCCCCACACCAGTATGGGGGCACCTGACAAAGTACGAACACCCCACCACCAGTACGGGGGCTCCCGACCCAGTATGGGACCCCCCTACACCAGTATGGGGGCACCTGACACAGTACGAACACCCCACCACCAGTATGGGGGCTCCTGACCCAGTATGGGACCCTCCCGCACCAGTATGGGGGGCCCTTGTCCCATTATGGAACTTTCCCCCACCAGTATGGGGGCTCCCGACCCAGTATGGGACCTCCACACACCAGTATGGGGGCTCCCGACCCAGTATGGACCACCCCCACACCAGTATGGGGGCACCTGACACAGTACGAACACCCCACCACCAGTATGGGGGCTCCCGACCCAGTATGGGATCTTCACACACCAGTATGGGGGCCTCTGTCCCAGTATGAACCACCCCCACACCAGTATGGAGGCTCCTGACACAGTATGGACCCCCCTACACCAGTATGAGGGCACCTGACCCAGTATGGGATCCACCCACACCAGTATGAGGGCCCCTGTCCCAGTATGGAGCTTTCCCCAACACCAGTATGGGGGCATCTGACCCAGTATGGACCCCCCACCACCAGTGTGAGGGCCCCCATCCCAGTATGGAGCTTGCCCACACCAGTATGAGGATCCCAGTCCCAGTAGGGAGCGTTCCTACACCAGTTTGAGGGCCTCCATCCCAGTATGGAGCTTTCCCAAACCAGTACAAGGGCCCCCAGACCAGTATGGAGCTTCTCCATACCAGTATGGGACCACCTTTCCCAGTATGGAACGCACTCCCACCAGTATGAGGGCCCCCATCCCAGTATGGAGCTTTTCCATACCAGTATGAGGGCCTCCATCCCAGTATGGAGCTTTCCCAAACAGTATGAGGGCCCCCAGACCAGTATGGAGCTTTTCCATACCAGTATGGGATCACCTTTCCCAGTATGGAACACACTCACACCAGTATGAGGGCCCCTGTCGCAGTATTGGAGCTTTCCCACACCAGTATGAGAGCCCCCATCCCAATATGGAGCTTTCTCACACCAGTATGGGGGGCCCTTGTCCCATTATGGAACTTTCCCCCACCAGTATGGAGGCTCCCGACCCAGTATGGGACCTTCACACACCAGTATGGGGGCTCCCGACCCAGTATGGACCGCCCCCACACCAGTAAGGGGGCCCCTTGTCCCATTATGGAACCTTCACACACCAGTATGAGTGCCTCTGACACAGTATGGATCACCCCCACACACCAGTACGGGGGCTCCCGACCCAGTATGGGACCCCCCCACACCAGTATGGGGGCACCTGACACAGTACGAACACCCCACCACCAGTATGGGGGCTCCCGACCCAGTATGGACCACCCCCACACCAGTATGGGGGCCCCTTGTCCCATTATGCAACCTTCACACACCAGTATGAGTGCCTCCGACCCAGTATGGACCACCCCCCCACACCAGTACGGGGGCTCCCGACCCAGTATGGGACCCTCCCGCACCAGTATGGGGGGCCCTTGTCCCATTATGGAACTTTCCCCCACCAGTATGGGGGCTCCCGACCCAGTATGGGACCTCCACACACCAGTATGGGGGCTCCCGACCCAGTATGGACCACCCCCACACCAGTATGGGGGCACCTGACACAGTACGAACACCCCACCACCAGTATGGGGGCTCCCGACCCAGTATGGGATCTTCACACACCAGTATGGGGGCCTCTGTCCCAGTATGAACCACCCCCACACCAGTATGGAGGCTCCTGACACAGTATGGACCCCCCTACACCAGTATGAGGGCACCTGACCCAGTATGGGATCCACCCACACCAGTATGAGGGCCCCTGTTCCAGTATGGAGCTTTCCCCAACACCAGTATGGGGGCATCTGACCCAGTATTGACCCCCCGCCACCAGTGTGAGGGCCCCCATCCCAGTATGGAGCTTGCCCACACCAGTATGAGGATCCCAGTCCCAGTAGGGAGCTTTCCTACACCAGTTTGAGGGCCTCCATCCCAGTATGGAGCTTTCCCAAACCAGTACAAGGGCCCCCAGACCAGTATGGAGCTTTTCCATACGAATATGGGACCACCTTTCCCAGTATGGAGCTTTCTCACACCAGTATGAGGGCCTCCATCCCAGTACAGACCTTTTCCATACCAGTATGAGGGCCTCCATCCCAGTATGGAGGTTTTCCATACCAGTATGAGGGCCCCCAGCCCAGTATGGAGCTTTCCCACACCAGTATGAGGCCCCCCATCACAGTATGGAACCTTCACACACCAGTATGAGGGCCCCCATCCCAGTATGGAGCTTTTCCATACCAGTATGAGGGCCTCCATCCCAGTATGGAGCTTTTCCATACCAGTATGAGGGCCCCCAGCCCAGTATGGAGCTTTCCCACACCAGTATGAGGCCCCCCATCACAGTATGGAACCTTCACACACCAGTATGAGGGCCCCCATCCCAGTACGGAGCTTTTCCATATGAGTATGGGACCACCTTTCCCAGTATGGAACACACTCACACCAGTATGAGGGCCCCCATCCCAGTATGGAGCTTTCCCAAACCAGTATGGTGGCCCCCAGACCAGTATGGAGCTTTTCCACACCAGTATGGGATCACCTTTCCCAGTATGGAACACACTCACACCAGTATGAGGGCCCCTGTCGCAGTATTGGAGCTTTCCCAAACCAGTATGAGGGCCCCCATCCCAGTATAGAGCTTTCCCAAACCAGTATGAGGGCCCCTGGCCCAGTATGGAACCTTCACACACCAGTATGAGGGCACCCATCCCAATACGGAGCTTTCCCACACCAGTATGAGGGCCCCCGTCCCAGTATGGATCTTTCCCACACCAGTATGAGGATCCCAGTCCCCGTATGGAGCTTTCCTACACCAGTTTGAGGGCCTCCATCCCAGTATGGAGCTTTCTTACACCAGTATGAGGGCCTCCATCCCAGTATGGAGCTTTTCCAAACCAGTATGAGGGCCCCCAGCCCAGTATGGAGCTTTCCCAAACCAGTATGAGGGCCCCCAGACCAGTATGGAGCTTTTCCATACCAGTATGGGACCACCTTTCCCAGTATGGAACGCACTCACACCAGTGTGAGGGCCTCCATCCCAGTATGGAGCTTTCCCAAACCAGTATGGTGGCCCCCAGACCAGTGTGGAGCTTTTCCACACCAGTATGGGATCACCTTTCCCAGTATGGAACACACTCACACCAGTATGAGGGCCCCTGGCCCAGTATGGAACCTTCACACACCAGTATGAGGGCACCCATCCCAATACGGAGCTTTCCCACACCAGTATTAGGGCCCCCTCCCAGTATGGATCCTTCCCACACCAGTATGAGAGCCCCCATCCCAATATGGAGCTTTCCCACACCAGTATTAGGGCCCCCTCCCAGTATGGAACCTTCCCACACCAGTATGAGAGCCCCCATCCCAATATGGAGCTTTCCCACACCAGTATTAGGGCCCCCTCCCAGTATGGAACCTTCCCACACCAGTATGAGAGCCCCCATCCCAATACGGAGCTTTCTCACACCAGTATGAGGGCCCCCGGCCCAGTATGGATCTTTCCCATACCAGTATGGGACCCCCTTTCCCAGTATGGAACCCACTCCCACCAGTATGAGGGCCCCCAGCCCAGTATGGAACCTCCCCCTGACCCCAGGGACGCCCCCGCCATGGGGAAAAAACTACCCAAAACCCCCCAATTCTCCCCACTTTCCCCCCAGAACCGCCCTGGGGCGCTCGGCCTTCGCTCCGTCCCCGTCATTATTCCCTCCCCGACCCTCCTCATGGGTTTATTTCTTATTTTTTTTACAATTTTAGGGCTCGAAGGCCCCGGTGCAGCAGCCGGTGGAGCCCGGTGTCGCCCCCGGCGCCCTGCGACCCGGCCGGGACGTGATGCAGCATCTTGAGTGTTTCTAAACCTCTTGATTTGGTGGAAAAATAAAAGTCCAACCGACCCTTTTCTCCCCCCCCCGCCCCCGGCTCCAATCCCCGACGGCTCCGGGACCGGAGCAACCGAAACCGCATCGTTTGCGTCACCATTTATTTAATAAACTCAAAGCAAACGCTGGTGGGGTTTGGTTTTTTTTTTTTCCGCCGCTATATACGTGTGAGCCTGAATGGAAAACTGAATTCCTTCCCCTTGTAATCGCCCGAACCATCAAAATGAAAGTTTAAGGTAAAAATTAAATATTTCCGCCGGCCTCTTGCGCTCCGGAGGCAGACGCCTCCCGCGCTGCCCCGTCGGAGCTGCTCTCCCCTGCGACGCCGATGGAAACTCTATGGATCATTTATTTTCTCCTTCCCAGGAGCAAAATGCCAGGGAGAGGGAGGTTTCCCGGCTCCCTTTGCCCCCCCCTCCCCCCCGGTGTTAATTGCCTAATTGCTTAATTGTGGGCTGTGCATCCCCGAGGAAGGTGCTGGGAGCGGGACGGACCCACGGAGACGGGCGCTGCCGTGGATGGACGCTGGAAAGGGGGAGTTGAGAGGGGACGGGGAGGGGGAGACCCACAGCGAACTCCCCCCCCCCCCCGGGATGGGCTGTGGGGCGAGCTCAACCCTATATTAGCCAACAGAGAATCCCCCCCCCCCCCGGGGGGGTGGGGGAAGACACGGCCCCCAAAGTGAGTGGTGCAAAACCCCCCCAGCGGCCTCCCCTCAGCCCCTCTTGCCGTGTTGCATCCGGGGGGGTTTAATCTCTTTTTTTCCCCCTTTTAAACCCCTTTTGTCCCCAAAAAGCCAGCAGGGGACAGGCAGAAAGTGGGGGGGGCGGGGAGGGGGGGGGGTGACAACAAGCCTCATGGCGCATGGCCATGCCGGTGGGGATTTTGCAACCGCTTCCCAAGAAAAACCTCGGCTCACCGGGGATGGAGCAAACGCCTGAGTCACCCCCGGGAGAGACGGATCGGTCCCGGCTCCTGGAGGAGCGGGATGGGGAATGGCCGCCCCCCGGGACCCCCCCTTGGGCCAAGCCGGTGGCTGCCGAGCCGTTTCCAGCCCCATTTGTGCTTTTTTCCCCTTGTCCGTCTGTCGGTCGGGGTTATCCGGGGAGGCGACGCCACTTGGCTGCGCTCGTGGCTTCGATTCCTCCCTCCCAACGTCCCACCCCGGCTGTCGGACCATCATCATCCTCCCCCAGCCCCACCGACCCCCGGCCGAGCTGAGGGACCCCTTTTGCCAGGCTGGACCAGCAGGAAGATGCCGGCCGACGGTCCCAGTTCCCGGTTGCCGTTGCCACCCCGTGAATGGTGTGAGGATTAAACAATCCGGAGGGATTTTGCAGCCCAAGTGCACAATTCCGTAGGATTTAAGGACATCAGGAGGACACGGACCTGACGGAGTGGGTCCAGAGGAGGCCATGGAGATGCTCAGGGGGCTGGAGCACCCCATGATTAACATAACATTATTAACAGATCTCTTCCAACCCCCACCATTCTGGGATTCTGGGATTCTGGGATTCTGCTCTGTCGCCAGGGCGCGTTACCCACCCCCCCCGTCTGAAAAACTCGGGAGATTGTTGTTTTTCCCTTTCCATCCTGAAAAAAACAAACCGGGACGCGGCCGTCGGCAACGGGTTCTAAAGCCGCAAGAAAGGCTTCGAGAAAGCCCCTGCGTGATGTTCCCGGGGTTTATTAAGGGTCTCCTAAACCCAAAACTCCCCCCAGAGAATGAGCCCCCGACGCAGCCGAGGGAGGCAGGCGGCAACCGCCGCCCCTCCGCCGCGATCACCGGGTTCAACAGCTCTACTTTGCGTGGGGAAAGCGCTTCGCTAACCGTTTGCAAATTGATTTAATGAGGCCGATGAGAGCAAACAACGTCTGGGAAGAAATGGGAGCTCATTAGAGGCAATTTGGTGGCGCGGAACTTTTTCGGGAGGGCGGGGAGCGGGCTGCGGACGGGGCCCGGGGTGGTTTTGCAGGGGTAAGGATTCACATACCCGCCCCAGCGCCGCTGATTTCCGCCACCGCAGCCCTTGAAATGTTAAAATACACCCCGAGCCTTCGCGTAGCGGATGCCTCACGGACGTCGCTTTGCCTGGACCAGTGCAACGTGCTCCTCGACCCCAGAAAAAAACCTCTTCTCCTGCCAAACCCACCTTTTCCCGCAGCCCGCTCTGTGCCCGAGCAATGGGGGAGGCTTCCAGCCGACAAGGCGTTGAATTTGCTCCCTGTGCCGTGACCCGCGGTGCTTAGAGCTGGTTTCCAGCCGCTCTCCTGCTGCTTTTTCCCTCCTCTATCCACCTTGCAGCAGGGAATCAGGGCTGGATCTGCTCAGCGTCGCACCCCCGTGACTCGTACGTGGAATCAGAGAATGGTTTGGGTGGGAAGGGACCTTGAAGACCATCCAGTTCCCTGGGCAGGGACACCTCCCCCAGCCCAGGTTGCTCCAAGCCCTGTCCAACCTGGCCTTGAACCCCTCCAGGGATGGGGCAGCCACAGCTTCTCTGGGCAACCTGGGCCAGGGGCTCACCCCCCTCACAGCCAAGAATTTCTTCCCCAGATCTCACCGGAATCTCCCCTCTTGCAGTGTAAAACCCTTCCCCCTCGTCCCATGGCTCCCCTCCCTGCTCCAGAGTCCCTCCCCAGCTTTCCTGGAGCCCCTTGAGGGACTGGAAGGGGCTCTGCACCCCCTGGACTTCCAGGAGACACCGGAGCCAAGGTGGGGACACCGGAAGGTGCTCAGGGCCGCGACAGGGCAGCAGTTTGCCCAGCAGTGCTGGGGGGGGCACTATTGCACTGGTGGTGTCTCCCCTCTCCCAGGAAGGGACTGGCCACAGGCCAGGAGGAAACGGGCAAGCTGCCTGAGCCCACTGGGCTTTCTGGAGGGGTCGTGCCCCCCAAAATGCCCAGCAGCAGCACCCCAAAAGCCCCCAGCAGCATCCCTGACGCCCCCATACCCCGGCTTGAGCGACACAGGACTTTATCTTCTAATGCCGGGGAAAACCGCGCTTTTAGAAGACTCTGGTGTCTGAATTAGTGAAAATATTTACTTTACAGCCAGCTCTGGGGTGCGGGTTTCAAGGTCTCGGCATTTTTGAGCTCACCAGGTGCGGGGAGGAGGAGGAGCGAGACCCGGGCACTCGCCCCGAGCTCCCACCGGGGTTGTTCCATCCCACGGACGGCACATTCCAGAGAAATCAGAAAGTTTGCTGAGGAGTTCTCTCCTCTCGCTCTCTCTCCCCCCCTTGCTGGCTGCCATCCTGAGCACTCCTCGCCCCGGTGCCGGAGCCCCGAGCCCTTCCCTTCTTCCCGCGGCCGCAGCGCTCGCAGGGTCCCACCTTGGCTGTCCCTGCGGGGAGCGCCCAGAGTCCTGCTGACGGAATGGGCTGGGTATAGTCCTTGCGTATTTTATATTGGTATCAATATTGATTCTTTAGTGTTATTAATGTTAATTATTTAGCCTTATAGAATCATAGAATTGTTTAGGTTGGAAGGGACCTTTCAGATCACCCGTTTATATTTCAACCCTCGGGTTTCCTTGTTTTTTCCCCGATTCCCTTTCCCGCGTGGAGAGGGCAGGGGGGATGGAATAATTGTCTAAACGACAATAAATCGGCGCGGGCTCCTCAAACCGGAACACCCGCAGGGCAGAGGGCACCCCGCCGGCCAGGGGAGCGGGGCAGCAGGGGCAGGGGCTGGGCCGAAGCGGGGGACCGAGCTGGGAAGGGGGTTGCCGGGGGTCCCGGAGCCGGGCAGCGCCGGGGGAGCGGCAGGCGGCCACGTGCAATCTCCCGCCAGCCCTCGCTACGCCCCCAGCGGGCGGGGATTCGCGCCGCCATGACCTTATATGGTGCTGGTAGGCGGTGCCGGACTGGACACGCCCCCAAGGGGGCGGTGCCGAGGCGGTGCTGCGCTGGCATTGGCGAGGCGGGGCGGGGCGTGTGGCAGAGGGGGCGTGGTCTCCGCGAGGGGCCGGGCGCGGCGCCGGCCGGTTCCCGTCAAAAGGCGGCTCCGGGGCGGTGGGGGAGGGAGGGGGTAGCGGCGCCGGGAGCGCAGGTACCGGGGGCTTGCGGGGACGGTGTTTCTGAGGGAAACCCCCACCCGGTGCCCGCCCCGGGCCGGGTCTCGGGGGTGGCAGTGGCTCTGGTGGTCGCCGGGGCGCGGGTTGTGCCCGCCGGGTGTGGGTGGGGGGCGGCTGTTGCTGTGGGGAATGCCCCCGGTGCCCCCCACGGACTGGGGCATGCGGATGTGTCGGGGTACTGGTGCCTCCGTGGCCGGAGGGGCGCGGGCATGGGGTCACTCACTACTAGTTGAGGGGTCCTGCAGGGTACCAGGGGTGCATCGTACCCTCTCTCCCCCACCCTGGTGCTTTGGGGATCTCTCGTGGGTGTTGGGCCCCCCCCCCCGGGGCCCTGTCTGCTCCCTGGTTTGGGGTCCCGTGTGGGTGTGGGGCTCCCTGTGCTCCTCATTCTGGTTTGGGGGTCCTATGTATGTTTGTCCCCCCGAGGTTGGGGGTCCCTGGGGGCTCTCTGGGCTGTTCAGGGCCTCCCCTGCCAAAACTGGGGTCCTCTTAGGTTTTTTGGGGGGGGGAGAGGTCTCAGTCCCTCCCTGTGAGTTCTGGGGCAGCCCCTGATCTGGGGGATGTCAGGGTCCCCCCAGTGCTGTCCAGTTTTGGGTCTGACCACCCCTTACTGGGCTCAGAAGTGAGGGTTCAGCTTAGAGCTGGGGGGGGGGAAATGTAACTGGGGGGGTGGGTGCTTTCTTTCCCCCCAAAATTCTGGCCGCATTCACCTTTTCTGGGGTCAGCGTGAGGGGGGGGAAGCTGGTCCCAGTCACATACCCCTCGTTGGTGTGAACCCCCCTTTTCCCCTCCGCAGCCCTGAGCCCCTTCCTGAGCTTCACCCTCCATCCCCCCTCACAGGAGTTCATCCCTGTCCCCCCTCCCTGTGTCCCCAAACCCTTTCCGGGGGGCTCTGAAGCTGATGAATTACCTGGGTGCTTTTGGGGTGCTTAACTGGTGTTTTAGGGTTTCCAGCCTGTGCCTTATCAACAGGTTGGTTTCAGATTCAGACAAGTGCCTGATTAATGATCAGCTTTAAAATGCATCTTAAACTTAATCTCCACGGTTTTTTGAAGCCAGGGGGTGTGGGGGGGAGAGAGACTTCAAAAGCCAGGCTGAGACCCCAGCATGGCCGTAATCGCGCGCTCGTTTGTAATTCCCCAGGGACTTTCTGGTCCGTCTCCGAGCGATCCCGTTGCCTGTGTCGGATGTGACTGTCAGGATCTTTCAGCCGCGAGTCCCCAGCGTGAAGAAAACGAAGGTACCGGGGATCTTCCCACAGCTCTCACAGGCGGAAAGCCGGGGGGGAATTATTTTTCCCCAGACCAAGCAAGGCACCCTGGGGCCAGGGCTGAGCACCCAAAGGGACCTGGGGGGCCGGCGTAGGGCAGGTAGAGGTGCCTGTTCTCTGGGGCGAGCTGCTCCTTCCTCTTTTTACCCCTTCCTGGGGGTTGGAGCCTTTGGCAGTAAGAGTTTCTTCAGAAACTGGTTTTCACGAGAAGCCAGCCCTGGCTCTGCAGCGTTTTGTGGCGTGCTCTCCTCCCACACGAGCTGGGCAGTGACTCATCTTCCTCCCAGGACTTGGTTAAAGGAGCACCAGCGATCTCGGGGCAACGTGCGTCTCCTCCTGAAGGCAGGCAGGCAGACATCTGCTTGCCGTCCTGCTCCGTTTGCCGACCCTCTCGGTGCTTCCTCCGCGTCTGCCGGGCAGCGAGAGCGAGCCGGGCTGCCTTGGGTTAGTGCCGCGCGTGCCTCTGCGCGGCGAGGGAGGAATATTTAACCTGTCTGCTTTCGGGGAGGAAGCTACGGCCGTGATTACTTATTTGAATAAAACCTCTTCTTCCTTCTCCAAAAGCAGCCGGTTAAAACTGAGTCAAATCAGATGAGGTTGGTAGCTCTTGGCTGCAGCGTGGCTTTTGGGTGGGCCCCGTGACAGCGTGTTTAACTGGGAGGTAGGGCCAAAAAAATGTGCCTGGCTGAGGCTGGGGAGCTCTGGGAGCCACGTGTTGGCATTGCACGGCTTGGACAGCCGTCCCTCCGGCATCACGGACCCCGAGGAGTGAGGAAGAGGAGCGAGGAAGGCCGGTCAGGTGCAGGAGGCGTTGGCAGATGTCTGCCCGAGATCCTGCTTGTCTGTAAACACATCAGGTGTAAGATCTCGCAACGGGATTTTGAATAACAAAGGCATGAAGCACAAAAGTAGGTTTTTCATCAGGCAAGAATGTGCCTCGGGTCAGTTAGTTTTTCACTAGATGTTTGTATCCTGCATCCCAGTGTACTTAAGACAAAATAACTGGATAATCGAGCCTATTTTTCCATTTAATAGCTAACTGGAGAAGCGGCTGTCTCCCTCTCTGCGGCTAGAGGTGCACTCAGGAACAATTTTTAACCCGCTGTCGCTGAGCCAAAGCGAAGTCAGTCTGGCCCGAGCTTCCTGTGGCTTGTGAAGGGGAAATGCTGAAATGTCAACTCACCGGGAGAGGAATAATCAGAGTTAAAAGCGGTTGTAAATGGGTCTGTGTCTCCCACGCGGAGGTCGGGGTGTGTGTGCGGGGGGGGAAAGCTGTCAGCCGAGCTGCGGCACATCTTCCCCTACTTGTGCAAGGGAGTGTGAGCCCCTGGCAGCGCGTCGGCTGCGAGAGGAAGGGGACACGCGTCTGGGGTGCAGGGTAAGGTCTGATGGCTCTGGCGTGAACCTCCTCGGTCTAACGACACCCACAAACGAGGGCAATCAGCCGGAGGAAGGACGTGCACGGCCGCAGTAGGTGCAGGGGCTGTTTTGTGGGTGGGCATCGGGCGCTGCTACAAGGGACTTTCCTAAAACCCCGTCACGTGGAAGGAATTAAATCCCACTTCTGCGTACGGGGTGTCCTGTTTTGGAACTGTCTTGTGGGCAGTGGGGTTTTTTTTGTTTTTTTTTTTTTGCGTGGTGCCCTTTTTGTATTTGAATATGACGCGGGTGGCAAGTGAGTAAGTGCAGGTGGCATCTAAATAATGGTACCACGTTGGTGGGGATGTGTCTGGGTGCTGGGCAGTGTCCCATCCCGCAGCAATGAGCTCTGGCAGAGGGGATACAGCAGCCCTGGGAGGAGAACTGTCATCGTCACGGTTCCGGAGATGCCGGAACCTGTGATCCGGATGGCGGCTGCTCCGGATCCTCCTGAAGCGTCTCTACTTGCCACCGACTCTTTCCTAATCGTAGCTCCGAGGGGGTGGTTCCCCCTTTGGGTAACCTCCCGGTGGTGTCTCTTGAGTAAGAGGCGGCGGAGCAATGCGGAGCTCTGCCCCGGGGTTTGCGTAACCGGCGCGGAACGGCTCGCACTCAGCGTGCATCGCCCGGGCAGAAAGAGCGGGGGGCGAAACTTACTTCGGGGGTGAAAGTTGTTGCGACAGCCGGCTGCTGGGCTCGCAGCCCATGGAGGGCTGGTTTCTCTTGATGGTTTTCTCCCCCTCCCCCGCCCCACGAGAGCGTATTTTGGGAGACCCAGAGGTGACTGGAAACTCCAGTTTCCCAGTTACTCTCTTCGTTGCCCACCCTGGAGCGATAGTTGCCCACCCCGGTGCACGTGGGCGCCCCCTGCGATCTGGCAACACCCTGTGCTGGGGAGGAGGCAGTGGCGTTGATTTAGAACAGTTTTGCAAGGGCGGGGGATTAAAATACAGCCCCCGAATGAGAGAAATGCAAGTGGAACCGCTTCTTCAATGGCGGGGTCAATATCTCTGTTTTTACAGCCGAGCGTTAATGCAGCGATTGCGGGAAAGCGGCCCTCTGATTTGGGCTGTTCGGGTTAAATTGTGTCTCTGACGTTGTACCCGCTGTGGAGGAGGACAGCTGGAGGACCGGGTGAAAATGGAGTTGGACTAGCTGCTTGTTGTAGGGCCCTTCCAGATGAACTAGTCTAAAAATGAAAAGTGCATTTATTTATATATATATATTATTTTTTTTTTTGGAACAAGACCCAGCAGCCCACGAGGGCAAGCGTGTGCCGGTGGGGTTGGGAGAGGGAAGGACGGTTAAACCAGGGCGTGAGGAACAACAAAGGACAAGGGGAGCAAAAGTCCGAGGAGATAAGGAAGGTCAGAGACTCTCAAAGGCTCTAAAACGGAGCTTCTCGGCAGTGACCTGACGAAGCAGAGGCCGTGGCTGGGGAATGGGTCTCCTGCAGTCGAGAGGCCTCGCCGTGACTTCGGCTGAAGGACCGATGTGACAGGGCAGTCACCGGTGCCACCCTCCCCTGCTTCCCCCTTCCTTTTCGGTGTTTGCTGCTGAATCAGCTGCAACTCGAGTAGGGTTTTCTTATCTGTGGCATTTAACGGCAGTACCAGTGTAAACCTCACATGTAGGTGACTTTTGGCTACTAATAAATGGAAACGGGGTGTAAAAGTGATGAAAAACAATACCTGGAACCTTTATCTGTATATCTAAAAGTAGTTTCCTCATTGCCAGGAATACATGCTGTCTGCCCAAGGCGTCGGGACCTGCTGACGCGACTTCTGAGCTGTGACTTTTCCCAGTCAGTGGGACACCGGTGAGTGACTTAACCAAAAGTCCTGCGCGTGTTTGCAGTTCCCAGAGGTTCTTTGGTGGAAGCGCCGGTGGGCCGGATGAGGTGAATTAGGTTGGAAAGGGCGTTCTTGACCCACGGAGCCTTTCTGAATCTCTCCTGGGAAGTCTGTGCCTTTTCCCAAGGGTTTGTGCAGCGGGAGCCTGTGTTCCCCTTTGCTCGGGGCCTTTCCGTCCTGGCTGCGGCAGGCTGGGTGCCCAGCTCGCGTAGGTGCTGTCTGAATTTCCCAACGCACAACACCTCCCGCTTTTATCGGCGCTCCCCCTCCTCCGACTCGCTTGGGCAAGAAGCCTCCCACCATCGGCTGGTGCCATGGGCGAGGCCATCAGTGGTGGGGACGAGTGACCGGTCCCTTGCCCGCGGGGCTGTCTGTCCCGTGCTGTCTGTCTGTCACCTGCTGCCAGGCGAGGGACAGGGCTTGGGGAGCTGTGTGTCACCTCAGGTCTGCAAAGGCTTCACTTCTCTCCCCTGCAGGGACGTGGATAGTGCTGACATGGAGGGTTCCTTATACATAAGCGCTCACAGCGCCATAAATACGCCCGTTTAACAGAACGCAGATAAGATGTAAGCACGGTCTATATTTAAACTTGCTTAGTTTTGCGGAACACGCAGTGTCCTTGATGAGAGCTGCGAGCGTTAGCACACCTTTGTGGCCCGGGAGGGGTGGCGAGTACCGGCTGCCACGTGTAGAGCTTGAGGGCGATGCCCGGGGAAACCCGGGCTGAGAAGAACTCGTGTCTCGTCGATCTTTGTCGTCCCAAGGCCCTGGTGCCCTCTTGGACAGGAGACTCTTTTCGCTCGGTGCTGTTTGCTCCGGGTAAAGATAAATTTTATTTCCGTGGCCTGGCTTACGCTCGACGTGGGGATGGTGCTGACTAGTTCCCGATACTGAGCTTAAATCTCTCTTTCTGGGGACTCTTCCCGAAGCGGGGAGAGCTCTTCTCAACCCGGCAGTCCTGCCACATTGCTTTCCTCTAGCTGTTTGTCCCAGCAGCTGGGTGCAGGCAGTTTTGTACCTGTCCGTGCCTGATAACTGGAGTTTCCAGTTGTGCTCTCGCTGGCACACTCAAAGAAGAGGCGACTGTTTTGTTGTTTTTGTGTGTGTGTTTTTTTTTTTTTTCCCCGAGCGTTCCTGCTTCGTGCTCAGACATTAGAGTAATCCTGTGGTCTGGTCAGTGTTGGACAGAGGAGGAGAAACCTGTTTTTCTGTGCTCTGGCTGCTGCCCTGGGTGGCCTCCCACACTGTCCTCCTCGTTGATGCTGCGCGTGACTGGCAGAGGACACACAAACCGGTGTGGTTGGGCTGCCCGATGCTCTCGAAATCCGAACTATCGCTCACCGTGGCAGGGTAGGAGACCTGGTGTCTGTACCAGGACCGCTGCGCGCGCACGGGGCTCCTGCACTGCAAGAAATGTTTTATTCTCTACATGCGGGTGACAGAATTTCAAACTGGCGAAGCGTGTTGTGACAAAAATGTCTGTGTGATCTTTGCGACGCAAACTTAGCAGGGAAACGATGAGGTGGGATTTGGGGCAATGCACCGACGACAGCGGCTGCCTGAATCCATGGATAAATGCGCGGATCTGCTCACAGGAGGGGGGATGCTTCACCTCTGGCAGGTGAGGGGCAGTGCTCAGCGCTCCTCTCCTCGCAGACACTGCACAGAAAATGTCATTTCTGTTTCTTTTTGCTGCCCAGACACACCTGGCCGGAGGGCTTTCTGCTCCAGGGCAAGCCGAACTGATAAACGGCTGATGTGGGGGGGAACGGGATTGCTACAGCTCATCTCTGGGAAGGAGAAAAGCAGAATTAGCCACCGATTTCTTAGTAGAGGGGAACAATTCTAACCCTGCCCACCCACTCGCTTCCTTAAGTAGCAGTAAAATTGCTGGAGAAGGAACTGCCTGTCGAGGGCAGGGCACGACTCTGCCTTGGCATCACGTGCTGGGGTTGTGCTTTGCTCTGAATTTACCCGTCGGCTCGTCCAGACAGGCCGGAGGAGCCGAGAGCCAGGAGCCAGCTCCTCCCGACGACATTCCCTGGGCATCCAGAGCAGGTCCGTCCCCCCGGGGAGGCTCAGGGGGCTCAGCAGAGCTTGGCTCGTGGGTCTGGCTCCTTCCTCGGGGGTCCCCCATCTGCAGCAATAGGCTGTAATTCTGACCGAAAACTTCACCTCAAGGCAAAACAGCGATTAATGCGAAGGTCTAGTGGTCACTGGGTTTGGTTTATCTTTCATCTCCTCGGTGAGAGATGGCCTGGGGATGTCCTCTTTGTTTTGGCTGACTTCTGGTTTTCTTCTTGTTCTTTTCCGCCACCCCACCCCCCCGTTCTGGCTTGGTGCTCCTGACTTTTTCTTTTTTTAACCTGTGGCTGCTGCGTTTCTAGTTGTCCTTTAATCAGCTGATAGAGATCTGCCGAGAAATCGCTGCTCCGCTCCTGGCTCTTAAGGAAACCAGAGTTTGTCGGGATCGCTCGGGGCTGGAGAAGAGATGTGGGTGCATGGGCTGGACTTCAGCACGGGCGAAAAAGCAAAGAATTAATCCAAGTAATGGACGAGAAGACATCGCGACGCCACATCAGGAGCTCGTGTGCGAGGCAGAGATCCTTTGTGAGGAGCTGGTGAGAGTTAGTCTGGTCCCGGGGATGTTCACTTGTAGCTCCTACCCTCTATATCTGCGTGGATGCAAATATTCCTGGCGGTGGGGTGGCCTCAGAGATGACCTGACTCAGGTTTGGTTTTTTTTCCTCTCGTAAATTGGAAATATCCCGCTGTGGTGCCCCAGCCTTGTCTCTTCAGTGCAAGCAGGTCCGGGGATACGCTGATTTTTTTTTTTTTTTTTTTTGGGTCTCATCTTACCCCAAAGCTGGCAGCTCCCGTGATCGTATCGTAACACCCCGCTTGAACACAACAATGAGACTTTCAGTCCCGGTTAATGCTGTATATTGGGAGCCAAATCTTTTTCTTCAACAATAAGACTCTTTTAACGCCGCTTAGTGTCTGCCCTAATCACGAATTCCTGGGAAATGTGCTTGGCGGTGAAGCTGGGTGTCTCTTAAACCAATGGGGAAACCTGCTGCGTTTATCTAGGGCTTGTTACAAGGGCTGGTCAAGGCTTGTGTTGCCGTGGTGTTGATTTAGGGTGACTAATCCATCACAAATCAGCTCTTCTGTCACTCGCCGCTTCTCCAAATGCGGCTTTCTCCATGTCGGTAGTGTCTTTCCCCACCCTAATAAATGAAATGTTCTTACAACTATTTAGGAAATAAGGCAGCTGGGTAGAAAATCCATAATCGCAGCAGCTCTACAAGCCTTGATAGATGCAAGGGGCTTTAAAAGTGATTTTTTTTTTTCCCCCCCTTTCGCTTGCCACAAGGTAGATTTGAGGGCGTACCTGGGTATTTTAGACCTCTTACAGCAAACATCTAACGCAATCTGCGTCCAGCACAGGTCCACCAAAGCTGCCAGGTCTCTCCTTCTGGGAATGACCTCGGAGGTTGTCCTCTGTCTCCTGGAATCTTAGTGAATTGGTTTATTATTTCAAAGGCCACTGGAGCACATCGGCAGCCTCAGAAGGGCCCTACCTTTTCCACATACGTTACGAGTTTCTGAATCCCGAGACCTTGAATTCTGGACTCTTCCTGCAGAGCTCTGGGTCGGTGCCTTGCAAAGAGGAGCTGCTTTTCTGTACCCTTGTCTCGATGCCCATCCGAGTGCCGCTGGAGCGGCTCGCCCAGCGTAATGCACTTATTGCAAGCAAGTCTGGGGAATGTCCGTCTTGTAACACCTGAGCTGGTCGTGTGGGTTTAGCCGTGGCATTAAAAAGGGAGCTCGCGTGGCTCTCCCAGCCCTCCCGGGCACTCCGAAACCAGCCAGGAGCTGCTTCTGCTCAAGGGTGGCCGCTCCGCTCCTGGTGCTTCCACCAAGTCAAGGGGATGAAGGTTTAAACTCTCCTCTTCAGCCAAGCTGCGGTTTCTTTCCCAAATCCGGGGCATGTCTTCAGCAGGTCATTACTCCTGTGCAGACTCAGTCGTATTCTGCAGCTTCATCAGCCCCATCTCTAGCAAAAAAAAAAAAAAACCAAACCCCAAGCTAGGCTTGATAAGATAAATGAGATATTTTCAGTATTAGAGTCTGGGGGGGGGGGGGGCTGTGTATTCTCGGTGCGATTTCCCTTCTTGGCGGGATAGAGGGATTCGCCGCCTGAGCGAGAACCTGTTTGCATGTATTTCGAAATAAGGGTGAAGCTCTTAAGGAGTGTGGTATTTGCCACATGCAGGGACAGCTCCTTGCTCGTGGCCTTTCCTTTAATTTTTGGCATACGAGGGAAAGGATTCCTCAGCTGCTCTTGCCTTGGAATCGGCAGTGGGGAAACAAAGGCACAGAGGAAGCCGGGGGAAGCTGTTCGGAGCGAGAGGAGGGGATGATTGAAATCTAGGCAGGGTTCGGGTGACACGAAGTGTCGCTGGGAAAGCACCTGTGGAACAATTGCCGTTCCGAATTTGTTCGAACAGAATATTCCCTTCGTCCTGTCCTCGCTGTGCCCCGCCATTAGCTGGGCGCAGATGCGGCAGCGTTACTGGGAGGCACAACGGTCCGGGCAGGGCACCGGCGCTATCAGCGTGGAAATCATGTTGACGAAGCTAAAGGCAGAGTTTCCATTGGAAACATTTGCTCGGAGAAATAACTCTTAGAGATAAGAAGTGAAAACGTGAAAGAAGGAAACAGCTATTACGTGCTGCTCCTGTCTGGAGCTAAAATTACAAGCCAAAGGGGTAGGAAAGGCAGAGACATCTGCTGCTAACTTGTGAATGGGTTAGGGTTACAGCACCTTAATGCCAAACACGGCGCAGCTGGTGTAGATTTAATTTAGGAGCCAGTTCTGCAGTTGGACATGCTGGGCTGGCTCTGGGATCCTGCCGGATTCCCATCCCGGAGCCCGGGGTGAGGAAGCACCTGATGGGGTGACGTTGCTTCTGCCTCCTCTGGCCGAGGACGCGGACCCTGCGCGCGGAGATCAGCATCTTTAAAGTTCAATAAAAGACTAGCGGGTGAATTAGGTGCCAGCCGCGCGGGCTGTGGTGCCGCAGGGAGAGGGGCCGTGCCGGTAAACACGCGTTTGTTCACCGCATCTGTCTGAAAAGCAAACAAAGCTCTGCTGCTCGTGGCTCGGCAGCCACAGCCCTGCAGTGGCTGGGGCTTATCACGAGGCACCTTTGGTAGCCCCAGACTTGATTTTTCTTTTCCCTTTGATTTTTTTTTTTTTTTTATTGCTAGCTTCCCGTAGCTAACTTTCTTCTGTAGCCCTTGAATGCCTTAGGGTGGGCAAACAGGGTGCCCCGCAGTTGAGGATCAGGCTGAGCATGACTTCTTTCTCCACTTCCCCAGCTTGTGGTAAGCCATAAAAGACCAAAAAAAACCCAACCAAACAAACCCAACAACTTAGTGGGATTGACTCTTTTCTGTACTTTGTCCCTCTCTTTCCCCTGAGCTAATGAATACTTAGGGCAGGGACGATGCTGGCTGATAGCTGGCCTGTCTTAAGTCTCTCCCGGAGAAGCAAGCGGGGAGCTCTCAGCCTCCCCTCGCCGCTCCATAAGCAGACGCCGCCACAGCTTTGTGGGGCTGGGGTCTCGGGGCATCTCCGAGGGGGTCTCGGGGTGTCTCTCGTGCGGCCGGGGGCTCGGGACATCTCCCAGGGGACCGGCTGGATGCGCCCGAGGTGCGGCCAGGAGCAGGCTCTTCCTCCGAATCCGGGCAGGACGCCTCGCGGGCTGCGTGGGTGAGTTGGATGGGGCTGAATCCTTCCCATGAACTGGCGCTTGCGCACGTACTTTCCTGGTAACTTCAAGGCTGAATGATCCTCTCCCAGCGCCTGCTTCAGCCCCTCGGTCATAGGAGGGGGATAAAACTGGGTCTCGACGCTGGTGTCAAGTGTGCCATCAGCGTTGGCAGGCTCTGGTCCGCGGTGGGAAGGAGCCGGTAGTAACCACTCGGCTGACGGGCGAGTGTGAGCACGCCACGCGTGTTGGCTGTGTCTGCACACCAGTTTTGACAAATAGGGGCATTTAGGGACAACCCTGCACAGAACAAACGCCCTTGGCTCCGGCGGTGGTGGCCACCTCCACCCCCAGGGTTGCTGCGGCGCCCTCGGGCCTAAGAGATGCAGGTACTCCGGAAAAAGCTGTCATGACCCAGAATTGTGACAAGAGCCAGTCTGTCACCCAGCCCGCATCCTTCCTGGGCGCTCCGTCTCGGCCGAGCTGCCCACGGGGACGGCAGCCCGGCGTGGGCTGGTACTGGGGAGGTTTTGGGCAAACCCAGCTGTGCTGGGGAGGTGGGAAAGGGCTTGGGTCAAGCCTCCCCTGGGCTGAGCTGATGAGGTGTTGTGTCTCTGGCTGCTGGGCTGGGTTGGAGGAAGGTCCCCATGCGCTTTCAGAGCACGCAGTGAAGTGGTAAGTCATGAAAACTCGGCATCTTCCAGGTTTTCCCAGCGGAGTAGGAGGAAAACGTCTCCGTCCTGCTCCGGGTGCAGCGGCTTTGTCTGTAATCAAGGGACCATGTTTTGGGTAACGCAGACAGGCACGTGTACCAGAATTTTAAACTCTGATGGTAACTACAGCGCTATACTAGCTATTTTTTGAGAAAATCCACTTTAATGCCTTACAGCTGCCTATTTCCCGTTAAATCATAAACATGTGCGGCAGCTTCTGAGTGAAAGCAAAGCAGCGCAACTCCCGCCGAGCGGCTCCGGCGCCTCGCGGGGTTTTGTCGTCGCAGCCCGGCTTTCTGGCCGGCCAGGCCGTGGGTTCGGCTGTCGCTTCCCCTTGGTGACTAACACCCTCCCGGGGCACTGCTCGGGAAATGAGGCACCGCTGCTCGCCCACCGCAGGCACGGCGGTCTCCCCGCTCCAGGAGATGCCTAACTAATTTATTTTTTTTTTTTTTTTTTAGTTTGCTGATCAAGCTTTAATGCATTGGGAAAAGGGGTTTTTTTGGTTTTGTGTTTGTGGTGTGTTTTTTTGGTTTTTTGTTGTTTTTTTTTCCTCTCTATGGCTCGTGGACTCGGAGGTGCGGCGCCGCTCGCCTCTGAGGAAAGGCTCAGGGCAGGGAATCCTCGCCGGGAAGAGGGAGAAGCATCCTTTGCAAACGCGTTTCTGCCTCATTAGCTGGTTTTCCCTCACCAAACGCGCGGATCGGGCAGGGAGGCGGTGGGCTGTGGTGGTGCCCTCTCTCGTTGGAGGCACAGGGGATGTCGATCGAACCACGCGATGCCACTTGTTTGAAGCTCCTGGGAGGATCAAGAGAACAGGGAATATTGTGGTGTTGGTGTGACAGAGGGGATAACGGGATCCACGGAGCACAAATACCATGGCTGGCCTTGTCTGAAACATGCGACCCCCGTCTCTTCCGTGGTTGAACTTGGCTTTGGGAGCTCAGAACCACCGGGACTGGGTTTTTTGCCCCCCCCCTCTAACTCCCCACTCCCTGCTCTCCCGTCCTGGGGTGAGCTGCCCTGGCACAGGTGCGTTTGATCCGCCCCGCTGTTTGCTCCAGCGGTTGGCAAACTTTCACCCTTCCCGCTCCTTATTTTCCTGTTTTGTTTTTTGTTTTTGTTTTTTTTTTTTTTTAACCTCTGGAGCAGCAAGAGCTGCTGCAAATCGCCTCTCCCTCACATTGCGGGGCGGGAGGGGATTTTTCTATTTAAGAAGCACCTTTTTGGGGATGGGGCGGGCGGCCCCATGGTTTTGGGGGCTGAATGGGGGAGAGGGAAGGGAAGGTTCAAACGGGGCTGGGAGACGCGTCACCCGCTTTCCTGCTCCACCTGAAAGCGGTTGTGACTTCCCAAAAGAGGGGAAATGGAGTTGTTTAGCCCATTCCTGGAAACCAGCCCTGCTCCGGCCGGGCAGAGCCCCTCCTATGGGTTAACGGAAAGGGGTGCCGGGATCCCGAACCCCCCCTGCCCGGGGGACCAGGGTGCTGCTGGACCCTGACGCTGGGGGACACCAAGTGCTCCCCAGTTTGGAGCCGCTCAGACCTGCCGAGGGAAAAGAGCCACCGCTGCTCCCGCACCGGCTCGAACAGGAGGCAGCGGGGGTTGGGGACGGCCCATCTGTAGGGACAGTTTTTGGTCTGATGGGGTGGTTTCGACTCTTTGTCCGAGAAAACTAAAATTCCTGCCGATCCAGCTGATAGATATGGACCCTTAAATAAGTACGTGACGCTTCCAGGGCTGCTTCGCACAACGTCAGGTTGTGAATCGTTGCTTGATGCCTTCTCCGAAATCCAAGTCCATGAGAGCAACGCTTTGCCGAAAGTGTTCTCCTACCTAAAAGCTTAGTTTTACCCTAGAAACGTTTTTGGGCTCTGAATCCCAAAATGAATCAATGCTGCGGATGTGAAATGTTAAAACGCCGCAGCTCCTTTTACTCCGTGTGACGTTACGAGCAATTTAGGGCTTTGCTTGTACGCGATTAGCGATGTGCAACTGGTTTAACTTAGCGAGGGGTTTCGAAGAAGGAGGAAGAGCCCCAGATCAGGAGGTCTCTAGCGAAAAGGCTGCTCAGGCAACTCAAAAGCCTGATGGAGGCAATGGCAGCCTGTGACTCAATGCCGGAGGATACTCCACCCTTCCCAGTGCGTATTTCTCTCCAGTTCCCATGCCACGGTGCTGCCAGGTTCTTCACCAGCCTTGAAACTCGCTGCGTTTCGCGCCAGTTCCTGCCTCTTCCGCGGTGTTTGCTCCTCGGGGCAGGGACAGGGGGGTCTGTGGGCGCTTCTGCGATGCCGCAACCCAGCGCTCCTCTCTGTTATTACTCTTATCGGCGGCCGGTGGCCTCTGCTCCGGCTGGGGTGTGCCAGGTTTGCTCATCCCAGTTGGCAGACGGTCCCAAGACCTGGCTCCCTGTCTCCGAACTCTTGCGTCAAGTCGGTCCAGAGGGACGCGTGCTCGGATGAGGCTCATCCGTTGGGAAGGAGGGCAGAGCCTGAGCCGGACCGACGCCAAACGGCTCCTCTCCGTCCTCCCGCAGCCAGCCCAGACGGCATCAATAGGTACGCGCTTGTGCCGAAAAGCCACGATACAGGGAGGATGCGAAAAGGGAAGCTTGGCCAGCCCGTGTCAAAGTCGCGGCCGCATGAGAAGTTGCTTTCATTTATTTGTTGAAGGAGGGTTTGAGGGAGGACGCGTTGCTCACATAAAAATCCCGTATTAAAGCCATCCAGCTGCCACTACCGCGGCGCTGGTGGGCTCTGCCTTGGCTGGCAGATCCCGATGGGTGGCTGCAGGGAGTGCTCCGGCTGTTTTTTGTGGCTTAAATGACAAAGCGTCGTGCCAGTGAGGAGTCAGGTTGGAGGTATTTTTTGATGCGGTGCCCGAGGCCGTAATCTGGAAATCTGTTTACTTCATTCCTTCCAGTCAGGGGAATGGCACTTCGAAATATTTTCTGCTTTTACCTGTGCATGCAAGGGTTTGTTGCCTAATTGCAATGTGAGATCCTAAAAAAGATCCTCGGCGAATGCGGTGGTAGAGCTTGTAGCTGGCCAGGTGCTTTTATTTCTGCCTCTGCACGCTGGCGAAGCTGCTGAGGGTTTGCATGGCGATGCTCGTCTCCCTCGTCCCCGCCGCACACCCGCTCCCTTGGCCCCTTTCCCAGGGGAAAACAGGCTTCTCCGGTGCTTCCCACCTGGGGAATTGATGCAATTTGTGCCTGGACTCCAGCCCCCGGCTCCTGTCTTGCAGCAGGTGAGAGACCAAGTCCTGTGAGGAGCGGCTGAGGGAGCTGGGGGAGCTCAGCCTGGAGAAAAGGGGGCTGAGGGGAGACCTTCTCGCTCCCCACAACTCCCTGAAAGGAGGGGGTAGCCAGGGGGGGTTGGTCTCTTCTCCCACGGAATGAGAGGGAACAGCCTCAAGTTGCGCCAGGGGAGGTTTAGGATGGATATTGGGAAAAATTTCTTCACCGAAAGGGTTATCAAACATTGGAACAGGCTGCCCAGGGGAGTGGTGGAGTCACCATAGGATGGTTTGGGTGGGAAGGGACCTTAAAGATCAGCTTGTTCCACCCCCACATCCAGTGGGACACCTCCCCCAGCCCAGGTTGCTCCAAGCCCCGTCCAACCTGGCCTTGAACCCCTCCAGGGATGGGGCAGCCACAGCTTCTCTGGGCAACCTGGGCCAGGGGCTCACCCCCCTCACAGCCAAAAATTTCTTCCCGATATCTCACCTAAATCTTCCCTCTTCCAGTTTGAAACCGCTCCCCCGCATCCTATGGCTCCAATCCCTAAATGCCATCCCTGGAGGTGTTTAAAAGCCGGGCAGACGCGGCGCTGAGGGACGTGGGTCAGGGGTGGTTTGGGCAGCGTTGGGTTGATGGTTGGACTCCACGATCTGAAAGGTCCCTTCCAACCTGGGCGATTCTGTGAAGCACGTCTGCCATCCTTAAACCTGCCTTGCACCGTGTTTGCTTGAGGACTCGTCTCCGTGTGCCTTCGGATGCGGGAGGCTGGACGTGTTTTTGCAGCCCAGCCGGAGGCTTGCGCTCCTTGCAGCTCCCGTGCGCGGCTCCGACACCTCGGGAGAGCCGTTATCCTTCCCAGAAAGAGTCGGGAAGGGCAGTATTGCTGCGTTGGTGACCCTGGAAACCCCAACCCACAATACTTGGGGACTGCCGTGTGCATCCCCCTCTCCTCCCTCCTGGTTTCCTGGGTTCTGGATGGGGTGGCGAAGATGCCCCGCGATGCTGGAGGTGTGGGGTCACAGCGTGGCCCCGGGGGGCTGTTGAGACCCCCTCCTGGGCTGAGAGCAGACCTGGGCTTGCTCTGTCAACGCTTGTTTTTGTAGCTTTGCTGCCAGGGACGTGGCTGCTCGGATGACTGCTCCTAACCGCGTTACTGGGGAGCGCTGGTGGCCGTAATCGAGTTCAGCATGTCCCGGGGCTTGCTCACTCCACACCACAAAGCGTTGAGGGAGCCCGTAAGTGCCCGATCCCTCACAAGGAATGAGATTAGCGTCCTGTTCCTTAGAAAAGGATTCTTTTTCACTTTTTATTTATTTTTTTTAAGTCTCTCTGACGTTCTTGAAACTAATATTTGCAGCTCCTTCGGTTGTTGCGCGGCCGGACCCTCCTCTGAAAGCCCCGTTGCGGTGACCTGTCGTTTGCAGACTGGGAGTGTTCTGGGCTCTCCGGGGTAGGAATTGTCACGCTCATGTGTTGCCTGGCGTGGAGAAACCTCCAGCCTTGGTCTGGGGGCATCAGCAGAGGCTCCAGGAGGGTTTTTACATCTAATCAAATCGATGGAGGAAGGGGTGGCGTGAGCTGACTTGCATCAGATAATAAATCGCTGCCGGTCTCGTGACGCTGCCGGGCTTGCCAGCTCTCCTTGCCCAGATCCCAGGAGGTTGCAGCCACCCTGGGTTTTGCAAAAAAAAAAAAACACCCAAAAACAAAACAAAAAAACCAAACACCAAAACACCCCAAAAAAACACTCTAAATGTTTTTCCAGCCTAGAAATGGAGGTGAGCGGCAGCAAGAGGGATCCGGCAGCATGGGGAGCTTCACCCGCTACATCCCTCCACCCAGGGCTGATGCGGGAGCAGCGCTTGGTCCTGCCGGGAAGCTGTCAATCCGCTGGCTAATAAATCTCATGGAAAGCAGCTAAATAAGCGGGCTCCCCGGAGCTACAGAGGGAAATTACTTAATTGCCTTTTATAATAGAGCAAGGGGTTGCTCGCATGCCGCAACGAGATGTTGTGAATAGGCTGATTTGTACTGGAGAAAGCTTCTTGAAGTGCAAGCGCGGTGCCAGAGGCTCCGTGGAGCATCGTTTTGTTTTGACATGTCAACAGTGGTGTTAATTGAGCGTGAGCCAGGAAAATAGTAAAACCTCCCTGTAAATGAATGGGTCTCTCCAAGACTTCGCAGAGCCTTCAGTAAAAAGACAGAGCGGTGCCAGGGGTGAGGATTTACTTAGGCTTCAGAAACCAGTCCGTTCCTTTCAGGCCGTGCGGGTAAAGATTTTTTTATTTTTTTCATTTTGTTTTGCTTGGCAAATAAATGAACCAAAAAAATGCATTTTGATGGAGCAACAAAGATACTGAGAACGTGACAAATACTTTGACGGTATTGTAACAGTTTATTTTCTGTAGCCTGAAAAATGTTTAACGATGTTGGTCTCAAAACACCACGGACTTCAAAGCCTCTTTAATGAGATGCCACTCTTGTTTGCTGGGAATGTTCAGCTGCTCCTTAACTGGCTTGGTTTCTCCCCCGAATTTCAGCAAAGCCTGAACCTCCTGGGGAGCCGTTGCCTGAATACAGACCCGTGTCCTCGCATCCTTGGCCGGACAAAGCCCTGGTCTTGCTTCTGGGTGTTTTTTTTACCCCGGACGTTTGTGTTAAAACGTATTTCTGGCTTTGCGCATCAGGAAAGTAAATGTCAAATGTGCTCGGGGCATCTGAAGCCGAGCCGACTGCCCGCGCCCGGTCTCCCATCAGCCTCCGGCGCTGGTTTTTGGCTCTGGTTCTGTCTTAGCCTGTGTGTTATTCCCAGCTCTGGCTACTGCTGTGGCTAGTTGAAGGAAGGAGGCATTTCGGTGCTGTGTTGCTGGGAGGGAAACCTGCCGCTGTGCAGACACCGAGGGGGAGTGACGGAGGCTTTCAGCGGGAGCAATCGTCCTCCGGAGCCTTTTCCCTCCTGCCAAGTCCCCATGAGCTGCGAGCGTGAGTTTTGCAAGCTGGCGAGAGAAAAAGGAAAGTGATAAAGCAAGAGAAAACACTTCAGCGAAAGACTCCCTACCACCCTGAGTGGTTACTGAGGGCGCTTAGAGATAAATACAGGCTGAAAAACGAAGATCCTCCTTTGGGCTCAGCAGAGAGGAGGAAGAGGAGCGGATGCTGTGCCCGTTTCCCCGTACAGGCAGGTGACTTTCCACGCTCACCTCTTGCCCTGGAGCTCGGGTGCCCTCCTGCACCCCACGCCAGAGTCCCAGTGCTCGTGCAGCCACCCCCTGGTCACCGGGCTGCGGTTTTACTGGCTCTTACGCTAATTTTCAGGGTGACTTGCCCAGTTTCCTGTAAGCTATGTTGCATTTGGGCATGCTCTCCAGAGGATGCTCTCCAGAGGATGCTCTTCCCTCGGTACAGCTGTTTTGCTCCTGCCAGATGTGCTCTAGCTTCCTGGCCGTGTGCTGCTTTCCCCGAGCACAGCTGTGGAACTGCTGCCGCCGCCGGGCTCTCGGCCAGCGGCGTGCGGCCCCCTCCACGCTCCGCCATCAACCACCTGCTTTGGGACGCTGCCACCAGCCCCCGCTCCGTGTCTGTGAGGCTCCGGTTAGTCAGATGGGGCTGGAGACGTTCCTGCTTGAGGTTAATGACTCTTCCAGTCGCGGTGATGGAGGCCGTGTGAGGGCTGTGTCACTTCTCCATCACATTGCCGGCTGTGCCGCAGGGATTTGCCGAGGAGGAGGCATGGCACCAGTGGCCGGCAGAATGAGTCCCCCCTCCCTCCTTGGGAGCGCAGGGGGATCCAGCTCTTCCCTCTGCCTGACTTCATCCTCCCGGCTTCCTGGGTACCGAGGGATCTACCTTGGCCTGAATGGCCTCAAGTTGCGCCAGGGGAGGTTTAGGATGGATATTGGGAAAAATTTCTTCACCGAAAGGGTTATCAAGCGTTGGAACAGGCTGCCCAGGGAAGGGGTGGAATCTCCATCCCTGGGGGTGTTTAAAAGCCAGGCAGACGCGGTGCTGAGGGACGTGGGTCAGGGGTGGTTTGGGCAGCGTTGGGTTGATGGTTGGACTCCATGATCTGCAAGGTCCCTTCCAGCCCGGATGATTCTATAATTCTGTGATTCTAAATAACAGCTGCTGGCAGGGAGATGGGAGACCGGAGCCGAGCTACCAGCTGCATCCCCGTACGCAGCAATCAGCTGGTTTATTTGTGCTCCCGCAGGTGAGCTTTTCCCATGTCTTTAAGCTTTGACCGTGGTGGCCTCTGTGCTGCTGCATCATCTGCCAGCACCCCGGCGGAGGCCTCCGGTTGCTAATTACAATCCCGCCGGCAGCTTGTGGCTGTTTGAGCTTTGCTGCTGTGACAGCTCCGTTCAAACCCCAAAAAATGATCATCTGAAAGTTGAGATTTCCTGCCCTGCGCGTGGATTTGGTGCCTTGGGAAGGAGATGATGGGGAAACCTTAGATTTAACGAAGCCCAGCGGGCGACAGCCGGCTTGCTGCAGCTTTGCCACAACCAGCCTCAAAACTGCTTTGACCTTTCTGGTGTCTGCTTAAGAGGTCAGTGCTTTTAATGCAAATTATTTTGCGTCTTCCAAGAGGTGAAGGCTAAATGTCAGGTTTGATGAATGAACCATCTTTCACGGGGGTGGAGGGAAACTCCTGAGCACACTCCACCCCGCGCACCAACGTCACTTCCATTAAGGGGCTGAGTAATGTTTTCCAAGAAGCCAGAGAGGGTAGGTTGAAGCAGGGCTGTCATCCACGTGGGAATCGCGTCTGGAGCAGGCTTATCACTCTCTAATGAACATCGGTGACCAAGTCACCTCTTCCTTTTTTTTTAATTGAGAGCTGGAGAAAGCAAGAGGCGTGACGAGGGTGGGGGGTAGACACCTCTGAGGTTGACTGGTTGCCACCAGTGCCTGCTTTTCCTGTCCTGCCTCGTGATGCCAGAGGTGGCAGCGTCCCCGTGCGCGGTCCTGGGAAGGATGTGGTGGAGCTGGGGGCAACACGAAGCGCTGGAGAAGCGTTAAGCGGGGCATCAGGATGCCCGTGTGGCAGGGAGAAGGTTTGCTTGGGGTCTCCACAAGGGTCGTCTTCGCCCAAAAGCAGCCCTGCTGCTTGCTGGAGAGAGCCGCCCTGTGTGACCAACAGATTGGGTGCTCGCTGGGTGTTTTGCCGCAGCCCGGCACGCGGCGGCTGTTGGCACTCCTGGAATCCAGCCCTTTGGGAAGGGAAGCCCGCTCAGGGCTCTCTGTGCCCTGTGTCTCCCTGCGGACCTCAAAACCTGGTGGGAGGGAGGTGGGTGCTTGGCGGGGCGCTTGGGCCCGGCCTGAGCGGGTTTCTGCCAAGCACGGGTGACTCCCGGCCTTATCCCGCATCCAGAAGCTCCACCGTGCGCTGCTTTCCCAGGGGGACATGCCCAAGCGCCGCCCTCAGCCCATCGCCTCTGCCACGACCCTCAGTGGTGGCTGCAGCCCCTCGGGGAAATAAACCCTCCGGCTGGAGGCACGTTCCGTGAGCTGCCTGGCCTTGGGACATGGTTTGTCTCCTGGTTTGAGAGAGAACAAAATCCAATTTTCCTTTTCAATAATCTTACTCCTCAGTTGAGTCTCTTCTAAACGATTGCGCTCTGTGAAATTATGGTGTGTTTTTCAGACAGCGTCGGCTTCTAGGAGCGAAAACCTGATGTTTATAGTGAATACCAAGGGATGGTATGCAGAGAGGCTCCTGCTTATATTTATTTCTATAATGCCCAAGGTCAGCAGACTTTATTTGCCCCGTTGGAGGGTCGGAAGCAGAAGAGCCGGAGAGGGGTGGCACCTGCGGGGAGGAGCGGACAGGACAGGGGACCCACTGACCGACAGGGTATTCCATCCCATTGGCGTGACACTCGGTACAGAGCTCCTTGTTTTGGCCCTGTATCGGGGCACCTTCATCATTCAGGGCTGTGAGTTTGTGTCGGGAGCGGTGGGGTGACCCGGGGGGACCAGCCAACCCACCGCAGGTTAGCCAGGCCTTGAGGAAGGTAAAGCACCTCAATAAAACCATTTCCCACCTCTGTTCCAACACTGGTGCTGGTGTGGTGCTTCCCATCAGCACCAGAAGGACACGGAGCTGTTGGAGCGGGGCCAGAGGAGGCCCCGGAGATGCTGGGAGGGCTGGAGCCCCTCTGCTGTGGGGACAGGCTGAGAGAGCTGGGGGGGTTCAGCCTGGAGAAGAGAAGGCACCAGGGAGACCTTCCAGCCCCTTCCAGTCCCTCAAGGGGCTCCAGGAAAGCTGGGGAGGGACTCTGGAGCAGGGAGGGGAGCCATGGGACGAGGGGGAAGGGTTTTACACTGGAAGAGGGAGATTTAGATGGGATATCTGGAAGAAATTCTTGGCTGTGAGGGGTTGAGCCCCTGGCCCAGGGTGCCCAGAGAAGCTGTGGCTGCCCCATCCCTGGAGGGGTTCAAGGCCAGGTTGGACGGGGCTTGGACCAACCTGGGCTGGGGGAGGTGTCCCTTCCACTAGAAGGGGTGTAACGAGATGATCTTTGTGTCCCTTCCAACCCGAACTGTTCTATGATTCTCTGATCCATGAGCAGAGCTGCTGAAAGAACAAAATGGCACAAAGAGGGAGGAAAACCCTCCCCGCGCTCGCTGCCCGGCGCTGCCCTGATCCCCTTGACTCTGACCGCCTCTGCTCTGTCGCACGCGGACCCGCGTTTCCAGCAGCCGTTCAGCTCTGCTTTCTGCCGTCCCACGCAAGCCGGCGCCTCTCAACGCTGCGGCGCGCCTGCCGGGCTGAATTGTGGAATTGAAGTTTATATCACCGAGGCTCAAGGAAGGAGCTGAGCACCTCTCGCCGCCGTCTTCTTTCCTTCCTGTGCCCTTGCTCTCCTGGAGGGTGGCTGCTGTGTTCGCCGGCGCGTTCCTCCGGCTCCCTTAGCAACCCGCCGGGGCGTTGCGATATCTCCTCCCGGATCCGCAGCGAGGAGGTGGTGTGGGAACCA
The DNA here is from genome assembly GCF_963924245.1 of Chroicocephalus ridibundus. Lineage (NCBI taxonomy): Eukaryota > Metazoa > Chordata > Aves > Charadriiformes > Laridae > Chroicocephalus > Chroicocephalus ridibundus. The sequence goes on from NC_086307.1 coordinate 1,981,094, forward strand.
GACAAGTGGTACCCGAGCTGACAGGCTATTTTGGGATCACCCCACCCCGGGCACGGTGCTCAGGTCTCGCCAAGGGGCCGAAGCGAGCCGCGAGCGTGCAGTCGGGCACTCTCCTTTGACTTGTCGCCCTCGATAAGTTTTGAGCTGTCTTGGACCGTGTCCTGTCTCTCTCTAATTGCAGGTGGCTCCATGTCCCAGCTCCAGAGCTCCTGGGAAATGCACCAGCAGAGCGTGGCGTATCTTCCAGATACAGGTAAGCGATAACCCTCCTCTGCACGGAGGACGTTCTCCTTGGGCTTGCATCTCTCTTTTCCTGGGCGCTTTCTCCAAGCGGCGCGGCGGGCTTGGACTCCTGTCTAAAGGAGCTAGGAGCCTTGGCTGTGCTCAGCTTTAGGTGAGGTACAGGTTAAACCAACATCAGGGAAAACACCACGTTCCTGGAGTCGCTCAGGGAGCTCTGCGTCCCGGGGACATGGCTTGCCGGCCGTAGCAGAGCCGCTGTTCCCTGGCAGGGGGTCAAGAGGAGTCCAGGCTTTGCTGGGATCAAGCAATAGCCGTCTGGTAGAGTTACAGCGAGACTTAAATTGTAGGGTTGTCCTTTTGCTTTTTTCTGAACTCACTTTTGCTCCAGACTCACTGTCTGGTGTTACTGGTGACTGATAAAGACTATTTTACACGGGGCAGTTCCGGCACCAGCTAAAAGCCTTCCGATCGCAGGCTAGCCCCGGCAGTGCCTCTTGGAGAAACACTTAGCCGTACTTAAACCCAAAAAAAACCCCCTTGAACCGATTTAAAATTTCTCACCCTGAGATGCGCAGAAGGGGTAACTCTGTCCTGGGTGTGGGGAAACTGAGGCACGGGGGCTGCTGGGAACCCGCAGGGTGAGCGGAGCGACGCGCGCAGCCCGTCCTGCCCAACGGGGCCATCTCAAACCACAGCCTCGGTGCGCGATTTGGCACCGTGAAAACTTCTAACCTTTATTTTCCCAGTGCTTTTAGATACTCGGGCTTCCTAATAGCAGAGAGACGTCTACCAGTGGGTATCGTAAAGCAGGGAAAGTCTATTAAAAGCTCCATTTTAATATTTATTTCTGCATTAGGGGCACTATTTCTTCCCTCCCTTGTTTACGTCCCTGTCGAGGATTTTTTTTATTTATTTTTTTATTTTTTTTTAAACAACGTTCACTTGACTCACGTTTGGGATTTTTCTCGCTTACGGGAGCTGGTGTGAGTGTGCCGGTGCTGCTTCCTGTCTGTGCACGAGGGAAATTCTGCGCCGGCGTCCGGGCGGCGTGACCTCCTTCCCTGTGGTTTCGCAGCGTCGTTCTGGGTGAATTCTGGTCCCTTTCAAGGCTTTCTGAAAACAAACACGGAGTGTGTGTGTGTGGGGGGGGGGAAAACAATCCGGGTTTGGGATAGGAGTTCTTTCTGATGCACGGCAAACTACCGTAAGCTTGCTCTGCGGTGGGTTTAAGGCTGGGGGCGTGGGAAGGGGGGGATTGGTCCTGGTTTTACTGGGCAGATGAGCAAACGTGTCCGCACACTAAAAACTAGCTAGAACCTGCTTTTTGGTGGTGTTAGCGCGCGGAGCCAGCGGGAACGCAGAAGTTTCTCTTGCCAAATCGTGTGGAAGCCAAGGAAAAAACCACTTTATTCGCATCTAATTTGCTTTTCGGTAAAACCGTGACAGCTTTACAAAATAAATACCTGGCTGTCTCTGCTCTCCCAGACATGGAGACCGTGGCTGCTAGCACATCGCTTCCCGACCCCGCCGGCGAGTTCGACAGGAACGTGCCCCGCATCTGCGGCGTCTGTGGAGACAGAGCCACTGGCTTTCACTTCAACGCCATGACCTGCGAAGGCTGCAAGGGCTTCTTCAGGTGAGCGAGGGTCTCCGGGGAGGAGGAATCTTACTCCGTAACCGGCGATGGCAGCCGCGGGATGCTGCCTGGCTGCTCTCCCGGTTACCTGCGTCCCTACGAAGCTGGGCTGCGGACAGCCTTGCCAGACATGTGCCCGCGTTGCAGACAGCTGACGTGCCTGCAAATCTTGATAATGGCGAGATCACAAACTGTTTGCCTTCTTGTGGCTTGTTGTGGCACCCGGCTACAGGGAAATAGGTTGTTTTTCCCCTTAGCCGGAGATGTCCATCTGTCTGGGAGCCTTGCAGACCTCCACGTGCTGGAGAGGCAGGAGCGTATGAACCTCTAGCACGCTATGGGTGGCACCTGGGAGAGATACACCTGAAACTAGCAGTTTTTGAAAACTAAACTGGTATGATGGCCACAAACCTCCTTTCTTTAAAGCAAGCTGCCTCTGATGTCTGCTCTGAAGCTCTGCGCCCTTGTGCGTGGAGATGCACAGGGTCCTCTCCCGCCCGCTGGAGCGGGCGCCAAGCTCTTTCCAAAATCGGGCAGTTTTTCGCTCACAACTCTGGCTCTTGGGCAGGGGTTTAAAGTAGCTGTAGGCTGTATATACAGCTGTCTTGAGGCTTTTTCTCGCTGTCAGATGGGGGTCTCGAGGGGTCTCGAGCTGGTCCTCAGCGGGGCAGAAACATTTCTGAAAGCCGGCAAGGTCTCAGAGTCTGGAGAGCTGCAGGTTTGTGGGTATTCATGAGTGGCTCGATTTTTTTTATTTTTAAAATAAAAATCGAGGCGACGCTGCCGTACAGACGGCGCTGAACCGTCCCCGTGGGAGTTCAGATCGCTTGCACCAAGTGAGAGAATGACTAAGCACTGGGGAAACGAAGCAAGATAATGACTGGCGTGGGACCGGCGGGGGAAAAGCCTTGCTCAAGTATTTTGCACTGTAATGAGCTGGTGGCACAGGTGGCTGCGGGATTGCGAACCCCGGAGCCCACGGCTTTACACCATGAGCTGGGCTCTTACAGCAACCAGAGCTTGAACTTTCACAGCCAAGTCGTAACTCCTCCTCTCGCAGGAATTTCGGGGCTAGATGGGGGTTTTCACATACCACAGTCCTGCCGGCTGTTTTCGAACGGGGCGGCTTCGAAGCCCGGCCAACCTGAGCGACAACATTTTCCTCAATTACTGCCGCTAAACGAGTAACTCCTCTTTCAAGTGCTCTCCTCCGCCTTCTTGGTCTGCTGTCCCTGACCTTCCCCATTCCCGTTGTGGGCGCAGAGGCAACGGTCTGGCTTTTGACCTCTGAGGTGGCCGGTGCTGCTTGACAAACCCTTCTTGGGCGCGATGTGGCATTTAAACTGACGTCGTGAGCCCTGCTGCTGCGTTTTCCCCCTCTCTGCCCTTGGACTCGTGCAAGACATGCAACTGTGACAGTATTTCTTAATGATGTGAAAAGCTCTCGTCTTCAGCTAGCCCCTCATGCCCCATGTAAAGCCTTTATTTCAATTTAAGGCTTTTACTACGTTTTTAAATCTTGTTTTCCAGGCACGTTCTCTAGGTCGTGGTGTGCGCCCTCTTGCTTCCACAGGCTTGTTGACGTGCCGTTTTCAATCGCTGAATTAATTAATACTTGCTGCTGCCACAGTAACTAAGTGCTTTCTGCATTAAGATCAAGCAGCACTGCCCTGGAGGAGCCTGGACCCCTAAAACTCTCCTAAAACAGCTCTGCATCCCTGCAAGCCTTACCTTGCCTTTGGTAACAGGCTGCGCTCGTGCGCGCTCGCTGGTTTTCAGCTTCCTGAGCGGGTCTTCGAAGAATCGTCACTGCAGAGGTGTCGGTGTTGGGTGGCTGATTACACTTGCCCGGGAGGTCGGGCTCGCAGCCTCGGCTGGAAGGAGCTGAAAGAGGGTTGAGCGGCTGTGAATGTTGGAACTGCAGCCTTGGGAAGGTTTCGGAGCTTTTCTAAGTGCTCTCAGGCTGTAGACATAGAATCAGAGAATGGTTCGGGTTGGAAGGGACTTTAAAGACCATTTAGTTCCAACCCCCTGCCCTGGGCAGGGACACCTCCCCCAGCCCAGGTTGCTCCAAGCCCCGTCCAACCTGGCCTTGAACCCCTCCAGGGATGGGGCAGCCACAGCTTCTCTGGGCAACCTGGGCCAGGGGCTCACCCCCCTCACAGCCAAGGATTTCTTCCCCAGATCTCACCTAAATCTCCCTCTTGCAGTGTAAAACCCTTCCCCCTCGTCCCGTGGCTCCCCTCCCTGCTCCAGAGTCCCTCCCCAGCTTTCCTGGAGCCCCTTGAGGGACTGGAAGGGGCTGGAAGGTCTCCGCGGAGCCTTCTCTTCTCCAGGCTGACCCCCCCCAGCTCTCTCAGCCTGTCCCCACAGCAGAGGGGCTCCAGCCCTCCCAGCATCTCCGGGGCCTCCTCTGGCCCAGCTCCAACAGCTCTGTGTCCTTCTGCTGTTGGTGCCCCAGTGCTGGAAGCAGCACTGCAGGAGGGTCTCCCCCGAGTGGAGCAGAGGGGCAGAGACCTGCCTTGGTCTCCTCCATGGGCCCTGTGCGCCGGAGCAGAGGGATGCAGCAAAGTGCAGCCCGAGCCTTGGTTTGCTGGGGGGACGTCCTGGGGGATCTCACCTGCCTTGGAGATGTACCTGTGTGACACGATTCCCCGGTGTTCATCACCACCAGGCAGGTCCCCAGTTTAATGACTCTATAAAGGGCATTAGGAATTTATCGTCACCTCTGGGTGCTCAGACGTGCACGTAACCTGCAGCACAAACAGGTGTGAGGCAACCTTTGGCCGCTGGCTTCCACGTCCACTGTTGACTAATGATGCCCACGGCAACAGTAGCCTTTTACTGAGCTCTGCTGTTTGCTCAGGAGCTCTTAAAAAGCAGCTAAGCCGGAGCGATTTATCCTGCCGTGACTCGGCTGGAGCATCCACGGTTTCTCTGGTTCCTTCTACAGTCCCAGTTTTCCCCCGGTGCGGCGACCCTGGGCGTTAATCGCTTGGGAAGGCGCTGGGTATTTCAAAACCTCTCCAGTCCCCACCCATCCTGTCTGCATCGCTGCGTCTCCCACTCCTGTCATCCTCCCCCGTTCGGCGCCACGTTCTCCATGAAATTTTTCAAATAAATCCATCCCCTCCTCCTCGGGGTCTCTAAAGCTATTTCAGGGCAAGGTGGGGTTGTCCGCAGGCTTCCTGGGATCAAACTGGGGGATGGAGCTGGCAGGATTTGGGGGAGAAGGTGCAAACCAGGTGCCGGAGAGCTGCAGCTCTGCCTGCTCCCGGCCTTGGCTGGGCTGTTGGTGTACCGAGGGGCTTCCCTGGGCGGCCGTGGAGGTGTAACTAAATTGGAGAAGCATGGATTTGATGGATGGACCACTGGGTGGATAAGGGTCTGCCTGGATGGCCACACTCAAAGGGTTGCAGTCAATGGCTCAATGTCCACGTGGAAGCTGGTGGGATTCCTCAGGAGTCAGTGCTGGGACCGGTGCTGTTTAATGTCTTTGTCGGTGATGTGGACAGTGGGACTGAGGGCACCCTCAGCGAGTTTGCCGACGACACGCTGGAGGGAAGGGATGCCATCCAGAGGGAGCTGGACAGGCCGGAGAGGTGGGACCCTGCCAACCTCCTGAAGTTCAACCAGGCCCAGTGCAAGGTCCTGCCCCTGGGTCAGGGCAACCCCAGGCACGAACCCCGGCTGGGCGGAGGATGGCTGGAGAGCAGCCCTGAGGAGAAGGACCTGGGGGGGCTGGTGGGTGAGGAGCTCGACATGAGCATGAAACGCGCACTTGCAGCCCAGAAACCCCCCACAGCCTGGGCTGCATCCCCAGCAGCGTGGGCAGGGGGGTGAGGGGGGGATTCTGCCCCTCTGCTCCGCTCAGGGGAGACCCCACCTGGAGTCTTGCGTCCAGCTCTGGAGCCCTCAGCACAGGAAGGACACGGAGCTGTTGGAGCGGGGCTGGAGGAGGCCCCGGAGATGCTGGGAGGGCTGGAGCCCCTCTGCTGTGGGGACAGGCTGAGAGAGCTGGGGGGGTTCAGCCTGGAGAAGAGAAGGCTCCGGGGAGACCTTCCAGCCCCTTCCAGTCCCTCAAGGGGCTCCAGGAAAGCTGGGGAGGGACTCTGGAACAGGGAGGGGAGCCATGGGACGAGGGGGAAGGGTTTTACACTGGAAGAGGGAGATTTAGGTGAGATCTGGGGAAGAAATTCTTGGCTGTGAGGGGGGTGAGCCCCTGGCCCAGGTTGCCCAGAGAAGCTGTGGCTGCCCCATCCCTGGAGGGGTTCAAGGCCAGGTTGGCCGGGGCTTGGAGCAACCTGGGCTGGTGGGAGGTGTCCCTGCCCAGGGCAGGGGGTGGCACTGGGTGGACTTTAAGGTCCCTTCCCACCCAAACCATTCTGTGATTTTGTGTAACAGGGGAGAAACAGGATTGTCGTACCCCAGAAGGTTTGGGATGGCTCTGGCAGGTGGTTCTGCTGCCGCTTTGGTGCCAAAACGCCTCCGTGTGTGTTTGCCATGTGATGGGCGATGGGAAGGACGTGCCAGCAAGGCCACTGCAGGGTTTGCTTATGAGTTGGGCAGCTTTCAGGAAACAGTATTTCTCAGGGTTTGCGGGTGTGAAAGTTGTGTGTCTTGAAAGCCCATTTTTTAGATTTAAAAAAAAAAAAACAAAAAAAGAGTTACTCTGAAGATCAATCCTGGTAAAGGGGAAGGGCCGAGCGCAGCACTAGCACCTGCCACGCGGAGCAGATCTGGTCCTGGCTTTGCCCAGCCGCCGGTGGGGGCTGTGGGGCTGGAATTCACCATCTGGCTTTTATGTAACTTCACATTTCTGATAACCTAAAACCCGTTTCGTAGAGGCGCTGGGGTCCGCCGTTTCCCCGGTGTGCTCGGGAGGACCGTCCGGCATGTGTCTGCCAGGGATGGAGTCCGATGGAGGCGGTCAGGGGGTGGATAACGATCAGCTTTCCTGGCTTTATGGAATGGCAGGGGTTGGAAGGGAGCTCTGGAGATCATCTGAGCCCCGAGCCCACGACACCTCCATCTCCCGTCACCCTGCCCGAGCGAGAACCGCCCGTGGCGGTCGCCGTGGGTGCGTCTGGTCGCGACGGCTGCACCGGGCTCAAGGTGGTTTCGGGGGGACAGATAACGACACGACAGCCAAGGGCGAACGTGGGCATTTTGCAGCCAAAACCCGGCAGGTTTTGACCCTGGGGGACGAGTGTCCTCCTACCTGGGGACAGGATGCAGATGGCCATGAGGAGCACGTGCTCTTCTTCGTGAAGGTTCAGCTTCTTCAAGCCAACCTGGAATTTGATGAGCGGCTCGAGCAGGTCCATGCTGTGGCCAGCTGGGAAGAGAAGAGGACTTTTAGCGCAGCCCCCCCTGGAACAAGGTGTCCGACCGCTGCGGGACGAGCGTGGAGCTTGGGGTTTGAGCGTCTCCAGAGGAGGAGACTCCGCAGCCTCTCCGGGCAGCCTCTTCCAGGGCTCCAGCACCCCCACAGTAAAGAAGTTGTTCCTCGTGTGGAGACGGAAACTCCTGTGGTCCAGTTGCCCCTTGTCCTGTCCCCGGGCACCACTGAGAAGAGTCTGGCCCCATCCTCTCACCCCCCGCCCTTTAGCCATTGCTGAGCGTTGTTGAGATCCCCCCTCAGCCTGCTCTTCTCCGGGCGGAACAGCCCCGGGGCTCCCAGCCTTTCCTCAGAAGACAGATGCTCCATTCCCTGGATCATCTCCGTAGCCTCCGCTGGACTCTCTCCAGCACTTCTCCGTCCTTCTGGAACCGGGGAGCTCAGAACCGGACCCAGTGCTCCAGCTGTGGCCTCCCCAGGGCAGAGCGGAGGGGGAGGATGAACCTCCCTCGCCCTGCTGGCCACCCCAGGAGAACATTGGCCTTCTAGGCCACATTGCCAGCCCATGGGCAACTTATTGCCCACCAGGACTCCCTGGTCCCTCCCCGCAGGGCTCGCGGGGCTGGGTTTAGACAAATCGCAGCCCTGGCTGTGGCTGGATCCGTTGGGCAAGATAAAGCCAGGTGGGCTCTTTCTGCCCCCGTGCGATGGGCATCCTGCGAGCACTGGACGTGACCCGTCCCCCCCGTGCGCAGCAGCCTGCGCTTTGCCGTGCTCGACTTGCAGGTGAGCGAGAGGTGGTGTTGGAGGGCAGGGATGGGAAGGCTGTCCCTGTTTTCCCCCCGCCGGGTACAGCCACCCCGACCTCGGAGCACGTCAAACCCCGGCGTCCCCCACTGCTGGCCGGGGCCGTGTTTGCTCTCAGCCACGGGCTGGGTTTGCCCAGGGAGGGATCTCGTTATTTTTAACATTCGGCAGCTTGCCTGGGACACGGAGCTTAAATGAGCCTTGAAATGGCTAGTTCTGGGGCTTTATAAAAATACACCGGAGACAGACAGCGTGAGCCCCGGCTGGGGGGTGGACGGCCGCTTGTCTGCGCTGCTGGTGGAGCCGGGGGCCCCTGGTAGCCGAGAGCCACGGACCCTTGGGGCAGAGAAGCGGCTTCTTAGAAAAAACCCTCTATTGTGCCCGGCCACCCTGTGTTCGAATAAACTGCAATTTTCATACCAAACCCGTAGCGTTGGCTCGCCCTCGCGCACAGGACATCTTTTCCCTGCCCCAGGGCCTCGTCTTTCTCGGGCTTGTTTGTGCATTCCCCAGCCTTGCCCCCGGCTGTGGGGGGAAAAGATGAGCCTCCTGCCTGCCCCCTGCACTCAAAACCAGAGTCGGTCACTAAAACCGGGAGGTTTCGGGGCGTTCGGTTCCAAATCCTGATTTGCCCCTGAGCTGAAGGACGTTTGTCCCCATTCCTGGGAGAGTAAAGGTCTCGGTGAAAGGGGGAAACCCAGAGAAAAACGATAAACTGGGCGCAGCTGCTGGGTGAAATGGGCGTTTTTCGGTGGGAGGCAGGTTACGGAGGGCTCTGCCACCCGCCGCTCCTCTATTAATTTTCCTAAATGCATTTATTCATCCGGGAGGTGAAGGGAGAGTAAAGCCTCTTTGTTTACATCTCCCTTTCTAAAATAGCCTCTAATTGCATGCTACGTGCCGCTCGGGTCTGCAGCCCGAGTACATATTTTATATTTATACCCTATAAGCGCAGGCTTGGTGCCGTTCCTGGGCTGGAGGGGCCCCTCTGCCATCGCCCTCAGCCTGCGCTCGCCCGCTTGGCCACATCCTTTGGAGCACAGGGGTCAGGCACCATCCGCTGAGCTGATTTTATTCCTAGAAGAACTACTTTTTCTAGCGGGAGACTCTTTGTGCCGGTGCTGGACCACAGCGTTAACTTGGCGGCCCGTTTTCTCGCTGTTATCCCCCAATTGTGTCCCTTCTCCGCTGCGTTTACCTCCGGACGTCTTCACTTTGATTTTTCCAGCCCGGAGGTTCCCCCGGGGCTTGCTTTACCTCCACGTCTTTGTTTAAAGCGAGCGGTACCTTTAGGAAATAGTGGCAGATAGGGTGAGATGCTTCGCTCGCTGGTGGCAGATCCGCGAGTAACTTGCTCCGAAGCGAAAACGCGGCGTTTCCCGAAGGCAGGGAAGGAAGTGCCGGTGATGGAGCGGCTCAGCTCTGCCCGCAGCGTGTCCTCAGGGGATGTCGCGCAGGATGGCCCCGCGGAGAGGCGAGGTCTCGCCCCGAGCTCCTGCTTTGACCCTTTGTACTTGGAAGATTTACAGCCCCGGTGGCAGCAGCGCGTTCACGTGGCACGGTGTGGTTTTGGTGGAAGAGAGGGTTATTATGTTAAGTGTTGTTTCTCTTGTATCCTGCAGTGAGATTTCATTCTCCTGCACACACAAACATCCACTCCAGCCAGTTATTCTAGCAAAGCCAGGCTTTAAAGGCTGGTAAATGTTTAATAACACGTGCTGCTTCGGTACATGCCGGCCTCCACTCGGGTTTCTTTTGCTGCCGGTGGGGGTTTCTCTACAATCCTCCCACCCTTCTTTTGGCCTTCAAAACCCCCCTTCAATGCCAGAAAGCTGTTTAACCTGCGGTTGAACCCTTGGGCCGTGTCCTTGTAAGAAATTCTCCTTTTCCGTGCTGTCCGGCAATGCCCCAACCTCCAAGATCCAACCCGCCCCCAACCAGGTACAACCTCTCCAACGTAGTCTCCTTGAATGCCCAGGTCCAAGATGTTTCCAGCACCCTCTTAGCAATCTCCCACCAGCAGTTTGCTGTCTGGAGAGCTGAATTTGTGCTTGCGTCTCCTCCCCAGCCTCCCCAGCCTCTTGCACAGTCAAACTGGTGCCAATTTGACCCAAAACGTTGTTCTTTTTATCCCCGTTCCTCTCCAGGAGGAGCATGAAGAGGAAAGCCATGTTCACGTGCCCCTTCAATGGCGACTGCAAAATCACCAAGGACAACCGGCGGCACTGCCAGGCGTGTCGGCTGAAGCGCTGCGTGGACATCGGCATGATGAAGGAGTGTGAGTACGCGGCGGCGGCGGCGTGCTGGCGCGTCCTTTCCCTTCTCCATTAACGTGCGGCGCAGAAGCGTAAAGCGCCACTGTCAAAACCTGACTAAAGCCCTCCAAGGATTGGAAGAGGACGCAAAGGGCAGGGGATGTGGTGGGTAATGATTGCGAGAAGCTCGTTTAATGATTGCTCCCGCGGCGCTTAGCGATCCGGGCAGTTGGTTTTATCAGAGCCCAGTCGCTTTTGCTGGTTCCTGGGGGGACACCAGCTTCGGGAGAGCATCCGGGGCTGTTTCTGATTAACTCCCGGTCGCGTGGACTGAGCTTACTCCCGTCCTGCCCGTGCAAAGCCATCGTCCCTTCCAGCGCGTGTTTGCGTTCTCCTCGCCGCGTCCAAACAGGGACAGTCGAATGAGCTTCCCCGCAGCGACGGTGATTTCCGTTAGCGTGGACCTGGCTGGCGTTTTGCTCTGCGACGTATTTTTTGGGCCCTTATTCTTGCAGCGTGGGTCCGTCTGTCCAGCCACGTGCAGAGCAGAGACTTGAGTAAATAGCAGAGGGAAGCAAAGTAGTTTTTAACCCAATCCAAACACACTAATGCTGTCCAAATATTTATTTTCTTCAACTATATTTATAGATAAGCAGCTTTTAAAAATAAAATCTGTTTGACACGCTTCCTCCTACGTACGCAGGCTTTCCGCGTCCAAAGTCTTCGGGAGAAGGCTGGTGTTCGCGTAGCCTTTAAACCAAAATAACAGCCTTCTGCTAGGAGACGCTGCAAACAGGACGTCAGGGCGTCTGACTGATGGACCTGAAAATTTGGCAGGTGGAGGTGGCGCCCGTTTCCTTCCGCGGCGAGCAGGGAGCAAACAGCGTCCCGTGTCGCAGGGTGCCACCAAAGCACCTGGGTCCTCCAGCAAATCAGAACCTGCAGGTGTTTGCAGGGGAAAAAAAAACATGCCTAAATTGCCGATTGTCCCAACGATCGAGCAGATCCCTAACGAAGAGAAGATCCGTGGATCTTATTCTTTTAAACTAGCATCCGTCTCCCGTAAAGAGGGGGAAAAGACCACATAATTCGCCGTATGCACCCACGTTTTGGGTGAGTACGAGCATGTGTGAGCACGCAGGAGCCAGTCAGTGCGGTCCATTTAGCGCAGCCGTTGCTAACGAGGGAAATGTGTTGACTTGCACCGGTTAATTACCCGGGAAGGGCCGGAAAATTCAGTGGCAGTGATGCACGGGGTGTTTGCACCCCAGGCGGGGTCAGGTCCCAGGGATGTGCCAGGGTCCCAGGGATGTGCCACGTCCCAGGGATGTGCCAGGATCCCAAGGATATGCCACATCCCAGGGATGTCCCCAGGTCCTAAGCATGTGTCACATTCCAGGGATGTGCCCGGGTCCCAAAGATGTGCCACGTCCCAGGGATGTGCCCAGGTTCCAGGGATGTGCCATGTCCAGTCCCAGGGACATGCCAGGTCCCAGGGATGTGCCAGGGTCCCAGGGATGTGCCACGTCCCAGGGATGTGCCATGTCGAGTCCCAGGGGTGCCAGGGTCCCAGGAACGTGCCGGGTCCCAGGGATGTGCCAGGGTTCCAAGGATGTGCCATGTCCCAGGGATGTGCCTGGGTCCCAGGGATGTGCCATGTCCAGTCCCAGGGATGTGCCTGGGTCCCAGGGATGTGCCAGGGTTCCAAGGATGTGCAAGGTCCCAGGGATGTGCCAGGTCCCAGGGATGTGCCATGTCCGGTCCCAGGGACGTGCCAGGTCCCAGGGACGTCCCGGGTCCGAGGGATGTGCCACGTGCCAGGGATGTGCCATGTCCAGTCCCAGGGATGTGCCGGGTCCCAGGGATGTGCCAGGGTTCCAAGGATGTGCGAGGTCCCAGGGATGTGCCAGGGTCCCAGGAACGTGCCAGGTCCCAGGGACGTGCCAGGTCCCAGGGACGTCCCGGGTCCGAGGGATGTGCCACGTGCCAGGGATGTGCCATGTCCAGTCCCAGGGATGTGCCTGGGTCCCAGGGATGTGCCACGTGCCAGGGATGTGCCATGTCCGGTCCCAGGGACGTGCCAGGTCCCAGGGACGTCCCGGGTCCGAGGGATGTGCCACGTGCCAGGGATGTGCCATGTCCAGTCCCAGCGACGTGCCGGGTCCCAGGGATGTGCCAGGGTCCCAAGGATGTGCCACGTGCCAGGGATGTGCCATGTCCGGTCCCGGGGATGTCCATGCTCTCCACAGGAGTTAACTTGTAAGCGACCCCGTTAGCAAACTGTTACTGGATTAACAAAATCTAACCTAAGGAGACTAAAAATAGCCGTCCTGCGGACTTTGCTGCTGCTTAAATGAAGGGGAACGAGGTGTACTGCTGTTATTTTTAGGTCGAATCAGGGATCTTGAAGCTCTTGAGGGGATTTTGTGTCTTCTCCAGGCTGTCGGTGAAGGTGACGAGGAGCCCCATGGGCAAGGCTGGGCCAGGTTGACCCCACTGCCGCTGGGATCTGAGTCAGAAGCCAAAGTGAGGGAATGAGATGGGGATGGAGAGGAGGAGGAAGAGGGCAGAGCCCGGCGGACCTCGTGCCTGCGTTAATTTGGGGTCCGGTGCAGGCAGACCCTTCGCCATCCCTGGAATGTGGGGTGGTTGGATGGCCTGAATGATTTTCAGACGTCGTTTCCAGCCCCGAACCCCCAAACCTGCAGCAGCGCGGCCGTGCTGAGGGTCCGATCCCCAGCACGGTGCTCTCCCGAGGACCAGGCACTGCGGTGATGGGCTGGAGGCAGGCCAAGAAGGGACCGCGTGTGTTGAAACTCATACAGAGCAAAAGCCCTGACCCACCGGCGCTCGCCAGGGAGCAGGGGACAGAGTCGGGGGCGGCCACTGTCCCCTAGGAGGGAGCGAGGAGGGGAGGAGGTGGAAGCTGGAGAGCAGCCGAGGTTACGGCCATCAGGCCGGAGCAGGATTTATAGCCCTGCCGCCAACGCCTGGGTTCACACCGCGCCGTCCGCAGCCAACGTTAGCAAATAGTTGTGGTTTTCCGCCTGCCTTATCTGCGCAGGGTAAAGCGCGGGGCAAGCTTTGCAGGGCGAGCGGCAGGGGGAGAAACCCACCTCCCAGCCCGAGCTGTGGCGTTTGGGAACGTTCCTTTTGCCGCTCTCCAGAGCGGTTTCCCTTCGGGTGACTCCGAGGAGGGCAGGTCTCCCACCTAGGGATGTCTCAGCTGCCCTGTCCGCTTGCCGCTGGTTTTCCTGGGGTGATGCTTAGCGTGAATGTACTTTAAAGCGTGGCAAAGGGTTTGTTGCTGGACTATCCCGCCTGCTTTGGCGCTCTTTTGGGTGGCAAAATGCCGAATTTAGCCCTTCTGCCCTGCAAAATTGCCTTTTGCCGACAGCTTGGAGCTCGGGAAGGGATGTCCGTCCCTCGGGGCCGCGATGGACCGGCCGTTAGATGGACCCGGGCTCCGCAGCCACCCGTAACCTTTGTGTGATTCACTTCTCAGCCTCTCTGCCCCTTTTCCCCCCGCCTTTGACAGCTCTCCAGTGTTCGCAGCGTATTCACGCAGGGACGGGGGACGCGTCGTCTCTCCTGCACCATCTATAGGTGTTGCAGGGAGATAAATGATGCATCCCCAAATCGAGCGGCCGGAGGGACCCACGGGCTCCCCGGGGCTGTAGTGGTCTCACAGCATTGAATTTAATCTCTCCCCGTCTCCTTATTTGCTGCTGGGGAATTTTGTTGGGCTCGTCGCCGTGCCAGGCAGCCGGGAATCAGAGAATCTCCTTGGGAGGGTCCCCAGACGTGCCCTGGGGCGGTTTGTCCCTCTGCAGCCATGTCCTTGGACATGGGTGAAGGTGATTGCAGCTAAACTCCCTTCCCGGGTCAGCACCCCATGGATCTTCACTCTCATTTTCCAAGGAAAGGGCTTGCCGGGATCTGGTCGTAGTCACGAGCAGCTGATGCTCAGCATCCTCGCCGCGAGGCTCCATTTATGATCTCAGCGCTGAAAATCCCCAAAGAGGGAGGAGAAAAAAAACAAACACCAAACCATCGTGTCGGAGCCAGGGAGAGGAGCAGAAACTGGAAGGAGATTGTGTGGAGCGACGGGAATTTCCCGAATGGGTCAGGAGAGGAGCAGAGATGCTCGGGGGAGCCGGCAGGGTGGGACTGCGGGATGAGGGCGAGTGAGGAGGGAGGTGGCCTTTCCAGCTCTCCCCCGCTTCCCCGAACAGCCGGAAAAAAGTCCCTGCTGTCCCAGCCATGGAATGTGTTATTCCCCGGCCCGGGAGCCGCTGCACGGCAGCGTTGTGAAATGCCGACACCGGAGACTGGCCCAGAGGCGAAGCAGGAGCACGAGAGGGAGGGAAGAGCCGTGGCCATCCAGGGAAACGCCGCTTGGCGGCGGCCAGCGTTGGCGGGCTGGCCGGGAAGCGTCTCCGCTCCCCGCGGGCTCCAAGCGCATGCTATAAACATCCAGCATCCCCTGTAATTAGCGCAGCCTTGGAAGGCGGCAAGGGCTGAGCATCTGGAAAGCCCTGTCTGAAATCTGTGCGAGCGCAGGCTTCGGTCAGCCGCGTCTCAGCTGCGCCGGAGGGACACGACCTCCTTGGCAGGGGGAAAGCGGTCGCCGGGGTCCCTGCAACCGCTGTCACTGCTGCGATTTGCTCTGACGCGGGTCCGGGACCTGTGATTGAAATCGCTGACGCTTATCCATCGCTGTAAGCTTGCTTTCCTCCTCTCTGCATCCCCTGCAAACCCAGGTGCTGGAGGAGACGCGCGCGCCGTCTGGCCAGCCTTGTGGCATCCCGTTCCCCCTCTCCGGCCACCGCAACGTTTGTGTTCCCGGCGTGAAACGTGGGGTTTCTGGCCCTGCCACCCCTTGTCCTGTCCCTGTCCCCTCTGGCTGTGCTGCCGATGACGCCTGCAGGGGTCTGGCTGCCTTTGGAAATGCTCTTCCGATGACAAAGGCATCTCGTGACGGTCACAGGCGGGGTTCGGGGCAGGTCGGTGGGGGGGAAAAAAGGTGCGTTTTTGGGAGAAGCAGCAGGGATGAATTGGGCTTCGCTCACCAGCTTTAAAGGGTGAATCCCAGGTATTTACTGCATGCGCCGGTGCAGAGCGATCCTGGGCGTCCCGGGCGTTAAGCGGGGTCACAACGCCCCGCAGGGCTGCGGGGGGGCTGCTTCCCAACCCCGCTGCTTGTGCCGTGTCCCTGCAGCGCGTTAAACTGCTGCTTTTGCTGCCTGACCCTCATCCAGCCGGGAACGGCCCTAAAGCGGCTCCTGCAAGGGGTGTCCCAGCGAGACCCCGAGTGCCACCCCACCCTGACGGCCGTGCCAGGGTGGGGGAACAACCACAGGGCTTTTTGCACCCCTGGGGCCAGAGGGGTGGCTTCCACGAAACGCTCGAACTCCGTGCAGCGAACACGTTTCGTGCCTGATGCTTCCTAAACTTCAATTTTCCTTTATATTCGGCCGCTCTTTCCTCGGCAGACGGAGCGAATCTGCCTTCGCGCTGCTCCACACCGTCCTCCGGCGCTTCCAAACCCTCCCTGGTTTTGGCCGGGGTTGCAGGGCTGTCTCCTCGCCCGGCCGGCTGCGTCCTCGCGTGCTGCCCTCGGTGTCGGCTGTGGCTTCCCCTGCTGCCCTTGTGGCGTCTCGCCAAGAGGGCCAGCGTCTGGCTGGGAGCGATGGGCAGATGTTATCTCAGCCTCCGCACGGACTTTGGGTCAGGGCAGCCCACAAAGGCTCAGCCACGTCGCTGATGATGCCAGGAGTCTGTGGTTGGACGTCTCCGGCTCGGCGTTCGGGAGGAGATCGCATCTGGGGCGTGAGATGGGATCTTGGAGTGGAACGTGCAGGTGTAGAGCTGCTTCCCGATCCCGTATTCCCCTGCCGTGGGGAAATCCACCATTCCGTATGCCCCCGCAAACCAAGACATCCCCCTCGAGGCAGGCAGGGATGTGGTGGGCAGCATCCTTCCTTCTGTGAGTACAGTTAGCCGAATCCTTTTCCCTGGGACTTTCAGGCTGGGCGGAGAATGGCTGGAGAGCAGGCCTGAGGAGAAGGACTTGGGGGTGTCGGTGGGTGAGAAGCTCAACACGAGCATGAAACGCACACTTGCAGCCCAGAAACCCCCCCGCAGCCTGGGCTGCATCCCCAGCAGCGTGGGCAGGGGGGCGAGGGGGGGATTCTGCCCCTCTGCTCCGCTCGGGGGAGACCCCACCTGGAGTCTTGCGTCCAGCTCTGGAGCCCTCAGCACAGGAAGGACACGGAGCTGTTGGAGCGGGGCCGGAGGAGGCTCCGGAGATGCTGGGAGGGCTGGAGCCCCTCTGCTGTGGGGACAGGCTGAGAGAGCTGGGGGGGTTCAGCCTGGAGAAGAGAAGGCTCCGGGGAGACCTTGGAGCCCCTTCCAGTCCCTCAAGGGGCTCCAGGAAAGCTGGGGAGGGACTCTGGAGCAGGGAGGGGAGCCATGGGACGAGGGGGAAGGGTTTTACACTGGAAGAGGGAGATTTAGGTGAGATCTGGGGAAGAACTTCGTGGCTGTGAGGGGGGTGAGCCCCTGGCCCAGGTTGCCCAGAGAAGCTGTGGCTGCCCCATCCCTGGAGGGGTTCAAGGCCAGGTTGGACGGGGCTTGGAGCAACCTGGGCTGGGGGAGGTGTCCCTGCCCGGGGCAGGGGGTGGCACTGGGTGGGCTTTAAGGTCCCTTCCCACCCAAACCATCCTGTGATTCTAAAGCAGGCGAGTCACTGCACTGACATCCCTGGCCCGTGTTTCGGTCCTGCCGAGAAGCCCTTCCTCCGGCACAGCCAGCCGAGGTGCCCTCCAGGTTTGCTGCTCCCCGGCCTCACCGGGAAGGGTTTCAGCAGCGACGCCGGGTGGTTCTCAGCCCGCTGCGCCGATGCCAGGCTGTGCCTTGGCTTGCACAAGTGCTGCTGTGGCACGACACAGCCATTCGCCACACCAGGCAAGCCAGAAGGGAATCACAACTCCCATTTATCTGATTTTTTTAAACACCTACAGGGGGCGGGGGGCGCTTCCTTTGGGCGCCGCTGGGTCCCAAAGGCGCTTCCTTTGGGTTTTATTCTCCCGTGGGCTCCAGCAAGTCCTATCAGAGCCTTACACACCAACCCTGGGACATGCTGGCCGGAGCATGTGGGTTTGTGTCGACATCGCTGGCAGTTTGGCAACGGATTCACAGCGTCGCGCAGCCCACGTGCTGCGCCCAGCCCCGCGGCAGCCCTGGGAAACGAGGAAACCGGACGCTCCGTTGGGTGGACGCCGTGTAGGGAAACGTGGCTGCCCCCGGGGGAGCGTCCCGGGGAGCACAGACCTTGCCAGCGTTCGTGCCCCGACGAAGGGGACGCTTCGGGAGCTGCTTTTTGCTTTTCGCTTTTCATCTCCTACCAGAGCGAGGAACGCTGCCGCCTCACTCTCCCCAATCTGTTTGCGGGCTGGATTTCCCGAAGGTGGGTGGGAAATCCCACGGAGATTTCCCTTGGAGTCTTGCCCCAGCGCAGAAACATCCTTTTCTTTCCAATTCCCGCTCTGCGGATGTTTCCGAATTCCGGATCGATTCACTTGCACAGCTTTGCCTGGTGTAGACACCCGCAATATTCCCTTCCAAAGCCCCGATGCTCGGGACAGACCATGCTGGCAAAGACTTCGCCCACCGTGGCCACTGCTCCAGCGCTCGGCGCTTTGCCCCATCCTCATTCCCAGCCCCACGTGGCTCTTTCCCCGCAAGATGCTGCCCCATCTACGAACAGTTTCCCTTCTTCTGTGCAGCGCCCAGGTGGATCCAACGCTTTTTTGATAAGAACGGGGAAAAAGAGATGTCGAAATCCTAATTTTTCTCCCCGAGTCGGCGCGCTGAGCTGGCCGTAACGCGCCGATCGTGGGAGCGACCTTTTGGCCGGTCGTTCCCGTGCCTCCGAGATCTTCAGGTCCCCGCTGAGATTGTGCAAGTTTGAAAATGTATTGGAAAAACGCCGTGGGCTGAAGGTGGCAGGCGGCAGCGGGGACAGCAAGCAGCTCCTTGCCTCCAGCCCTGTGACCGTGGCTCCCGCTGCCCTTCGCCAACCTCTCGTCCCAAATTCCGCCTTGGCTCGCCCGGCGTCGCGTCTTTCTGCAACCCAAGGCAGGCAGAAAGCCGCCTCTCATCAGATAATGCGCTCGGGGTTGGGTTTGTTTTTTTTTTTTAATGACTAGGGCTAATGACGTCTTGAGGAATGGGCTTTGCTGGGTTTTTGGCTATGGCTGGTGTGTATTAACGAGCTTTCGTGAACGCGTGACTCCGTTAGAAGGATGGGGCGTTGCTGCCCTGAGAGATTGTTGCGGCTCCGTGTTGCTTTTCTTCTCTTTCAACCCTGTGAGGCCCTTCAGGTCTTTAATCTCTTTGTATAAAGGTAAGATTTGAGCCCAAATTGCCTGCGGATGCTCCCCTTCCCTCAGTAAATAAAGGGAGGAGCCTCGCATGTCGCCGACCTTAGCCGCTGACGAAGGCTGTCGCCCAAAATACAAGCCATAAATACCCAAAACTGGGCGCGCGGGAGTGTTTATATGATCCTTGCGACGCCACAGAAGCGCTGCTGGTCGCCCCACCGCTGGCCGCTGCAGCGCGGTGGCCGGCCACGGAGGCCGAGCGGTTGCCGCATCGGGCTCCCTCTGTTGTCGGGCGCCGAGAGCGGCGCAGGAGCCGCGCTGGGGCCAGATGAACCCGCTGCCTCTGGCGGGATGAAGATTTCTTTCGCCCCAAAGCACAGAGCAAACAGCCAGGTTGCGGCGCGGAGCAGACAGGTGGCAGCGCCGGCGTGACCTCATCGCACCCGGTCCTCGCCTAAAAGCGACCAAATGGGCTGTAAACTCTCGGTCTCGTCGCGGGAAGCCGTGACCCGGCAGTCGAGGGCAGGAGCGGGAGATGGGGTTGGTGCAGGTTTAACGATCGGTTAGCAAGGTGATGGGGATGCCTGTTTCTGACCCTTTCCCTGTCCCTGCAGTCATCCTGACGGACGAGGAGGTTCAGAGGAAGCGCGAGATGATACTGAAGCGCAAGGAGGAGGAAGCCCTCAAGGAGAGCCTGAAGCCCAAACTCTCGGAGGAGCAGCAGAAAGTCATCGACATCCTCCTGGAGGCTCATCACAAAACCTACGACCCCACGTACTCCGACTTCACCAAATTTCGGGTACGTCCGGGCTGCTCCGGCCCCAATTCCCACGCGCAGGACCCAGCGGCTCCTGCCCGAATGCACCAAACCCGTTTCAACCCCACGACTCCTCGTTAGAGTGGAGTTAAAAATCCCAGGAGTTAAAAATCCCAGGGCAAAATCCTCGGTGCTGCTGGCAGCACGCGAGCGACTGCCACCAAATCGCTCTGCCAGCCCCGTTCCTCACGTCCTGCTCTCTCTTCCAGCCCCCCATGAGAAGCAGCGCTAGCAGCAGGGGGGCAGCGAGGTCCTCCTCCATCCTCACCCAGGACTTGTCATCAGAGGACTCCACCGACCTCTTCGGCTCCGATGCCTTCAGCACGTTTCCAGGTACCACGCTCGCCTCTCCGTAGGTGGCGGGGGTAGAAATGCAGCGGCTTTACCTAAATCTGGCCGTTCAGACCCTTGTTTTACCTCTTCTGGGGAGCTTATTTAACCGAAAGACCCTCCTGGAGGTGCTGCAGAGGCTTTTTGAGAGCAAAAAGCACTAAGTTCTTGGCTGGATGGTGGCCCTGCAGACCTCGGTGTGCCTGAGCCCTCCAGGGTGGCCAAGAGGAGGGCGAACGTGAACGTTGGGCTGCGTCGTCGCTGCTCTGGCTTCACCCCCCCCTCACCCGTGATGCCTCGCCTACAGCCGAGGTACCCTCTGACCGTCTTCCCTCTCTCCAGAATCTGTGGAGCCCCAGATGTTTTCGAACCTGGTCCTCTCTGAGGAGAACGACGAGAGCTCCTCCGTGAACATCGACTTCTCCCACCTCTCCATGCTCCCGCACTTGGCCGACCTGGTCAGCTACAGCATACAGAAGGTGATCGGCTTTGCCAAAATGATCCCGGGATTCAGGTGAGGCGTTTGGTCCCAGATCCCATCTCCCTGGCGGTTTTCCACCCTCGGGAATCTCGTCCTACCCTTCACAGCCAGATCATTTTTCTCCATTTCACCTTCGCAGCTGTCCCTGGGGCTCTGTTCCCTTCCCGGGTCTGTTCCTACTCTCACGTTTTCTGTCTCTCCTCCTTCCTGGGGTTCCTCCTCTCCTGCCTCTACCCTGATTCACCCAGACTCTTGTCAGCAAAACGCTTGAGCTCTTAAGATGCTTGAGGCCACTTGAATGGTCCCCATCCTGGTTTGGGAAGGACCTCAGGTCCTGTGGGACTCCAGGCTGGTGCTCAATAAATGTAGCTGCAGAAATACCTGCTGCTTAATCACGCAGAAACCCGGGGTGCGGGAGAAGCCGGGGTGCCCCCAGCAAAGGGACGGGGTTACCGATGGAGAACCTGACCCGTGGGCAGCCGGTTTCTGTTCCTTTGCTCGTTGGAGGGGTCTCACCTCCCCCCTTTTCCCCCTGCCCAGGGACCTGACAGCAGAGGACCAGATCGCCCTGCTGAAATCCAGCGCCATCGAGGTGATCATGCTGCGCTCCAACCAGTCCTTCACCCTCGAGGACATGTCGTGGACCTGCGGCAGCAATGACTTCAAGTACAGGGTCAGCGACGTCACCCAAGGTAAAGGCACTGCCGGGCCCCCTCCCCATTGCTGGGGGCCAAGAAATGTCACCCCAGCCTTACATTCGGACGCAAAAATGAAGTTCAACAAGGGCAAGTGTAGGGTCCTGCACCTGGGGAGGAGCAGCCCCCCGCACCAGGACAGGTTGGGGGGTGACCTGCTGGAGAGCAGCCCTGCAGAGAGGGACCTGGGAGTCCGGGTGGACAAGAAGTTGCCCATGGGCTGGCAATGTGCCCTGGTAGCCAAGAAGGCCAATGTTCTCCTGGGGTGGCCAGCAGGGCGAGGGAGGTTCATCCTCCCCCTCCGCTCTGCCCTGGGGAGGCCACAGCTGGAGCACTGGGTCCAGTTCTGGGCTCCCTGGTTCCAGAAGGACGGGGAAGTGCTGGAGAGAGTCCAGCAGAGGCTACGGAGATGCTGAGGGGCTGGAGCATCCATCTCTGTGCTGCGGAAAGGCTGGGAGCCCCGGGGCTGTTCCGCCCGGAGAAGAGCAGGCTGAGGGGGGATCTCATCAACGCTCAGCAATGGCTAAAGGGCGGGGGGTGAGAGGATGGGGCCAGACTCTTCTCAGTGGTGCCCGGGGACAGGACAAGGGGCAACTGGACCACAGGAGTTTCCGTCTCCACACGAGGAACAACTTCTTTACTGTGGGGGTGCTGGAGCCCTGGAAGAGGCTGCCCGGAGAGGCTGCGGAGTCTCCTCCTCTGGAGACGCTCAAACCCCAAGCTCCACGCTCGTCCCGCAGCGGTCGGACACCTTGTTCCAGGGGGGGCTGCGCTAAAAGTCCTCTTCTCTTCCCAGCTGGCCACAGCATGGACCTGCTCGAGCCGCTCATCAAATTCCAGGTTGGCTTGAAGAAGCTGAACCTTCACGAAGAAGAGCACGTGCTCCTCATGGCCATCTGCATCCTGTCCCCAGGTAGGAGGACACTCGTCCCCCAGGGTCAAAACCTGCCGGGTTTTGGCTGCAAAATGCCCACGTTCGCCCTTGGCTGTCGTGTCGTTATCTGTCCCCCCGAAACCACCTTGAGCCCGGTGCAGCCGTCGCGACCAGACGCACCCCCGGCGACCGCCACGGGCGGTTCTCGCTCGGGCAGGGTGACGGGAGATGGAGGTGTCGTGGTTTGAAAAATCCATAACAATTTATTATCGTTTAGCCGATCATCCTCTCACCTGATGACCCCTCCCTGCCTGGGATGGGGAATCGGGGAAAACAAGGAAAGCCGAGGGTTGAAATATAAATAGATTGAACAGGATGCGACTAAATAACTAACAGCAGTACTAAAGAGCCAGTATTGATCCTGATATTAATATAAGATACACGAGGATCACGCGCAGCCCATTCCGTCACAGAAGCCGTGCGCTCCCCGCAGGGACAGCCAAGGTGGGACCCTGCGAGCGCTGTGGCCGCGGGAGGAAGGGAAGGGCTCGGGGCTCCGGCACCGGGGCAAGGAGTGCTCAGGATGGCAGCCAGCAAGGGGGGGAGAGAGCGAGAGGAGAGAACTCCTCAGCAAACTTTCTGATTTCTCTGGAATGTGCCGTCCGTGGGATGGAACAACCCCGGTGGGAGCTCGGGGCGAGTGCCCGGGTCTCGCTCCTCCTCCTCCCCGCACCTGGTGAGCTCAAAAATGCCGAGACCTTGAAACCCGCACCCCAGAGCTGGCTGTAAAGTAAATATTTTCACTAATTCAGACACCAGAGTCTTCTAAAAGCGCGGTTTTCCCCGGCATTAGAAGATAAAGTCCTGTGTCGCTCAACCCGGGGTATGGGGGCGTCAGGGATGCTGCTGGGGGCTTTTGGGGTGCTGCTGCTGGGCATTTTGGGGGGCACGACCCCTCCAGAAAGCCCAGTGGGCTCAGGCAGCTTGCCCGTTTCCTCCTGGCCTGTGGCCAGTCCCTTCCTGGGAGAGGGGAGACACCACCAGTGCAATAGTGCCCCCCCCAGCACTGCTGGGCAAACTGCTGCCCTGTCGCGGCCCTGAGCACCTTCGGGTGTCCCCACCTTGGCTCCGGTGTCTCCTGGAAGTCCAGGGGGTGCAGAGCCCCTTCCAGTCCCTAAGGGGGCTCCAGGAAAGCTGGGGAGGGACTCTGGAGCAGGGAGGGGAGCCATGGGACGAGGGGGAAGGGTTTTACACTGGAAGAGGGAAGATTTAGGTGAGATATCGGGAAGAAATTCTTGGCTGTGAGGTGGGTGAGCCCCTGGCCCAGGTTGCCCAGAGAAGCTGTGGCTGCCCCATCCCTGGAGGGGTTCAAGGCCAGGTTGGACGGGGCTTGGAGCAACCTGGGCTGGGGGAGGTGTCCCTGCCCAGGGAACTGGATGGTCTTCAAGGTCCCTTCCCACCCAAACCATTCTCTGATTCCACGTACAAGTCACGGGGGTGCGACGCTGAGCAGATCCGGCTCTGATTCCCTGCTGCAAGGTGGATAGAGGAGGGAAAAAGCAGCAGGAGAGTCCTGTCCGACCAGGACAGAAGGGCAGGTTGGCGCCCGGGGAGGGGGGAACCCCCCCGTCCCCTCCCCTGTCCCGGCGGAAGGGCAGGGGGAATCACCCCGCTCTCCCCGCTGTCTCCTAGATCGCCCCGGCGTGCAGGACACCTCGTTGGTGGAATCCCTCCAGGATCGCCTCTCGGAGATCCTCCAGACCTACATCCGCTGCCGGCACCCTCCTCCCGGCAGCCGCCTGCTTTACGCCAAGATGATCCAGAAGCTGGCGGACCTGCGGAGCCTCAACGAGGAGCACTCCAAGCAGTACCGCTGCCTCTCCTTCCAGCCCGAGCACAGCATGCAGCTCACCCCCCTGGTGCTCGAGGTCTTCGGCAACGAGATCTCCTGACTCCGGCCGGCACGTCTGAACGCCCACCAGTACCACCAGTAAAGGGATAAATCAGACTGGTTTCCCCCCATCCCCCACCCACCCCCGAAAAGAGAGACGTCGCCCCGCGCGGGAGTTTTGTACATAAACCGTCTGGTTTCACACTACTTTTTGGCTTCTCGGCCGCAACGGCTGAGGTTGGACAGACCCAGATGTGTGCGGTTTCACCCCAAATCCGCCAACCCGCCCTCCGCGAGAGCTGACTTAAGCCCTTTATGGATGTTTTGGGGCCGGGCTGCCCCGAATCCCGTCTTTCTTGACCCGAAAAAACGGGGCTGCTTGGAAGGAGAAGGTGTTTTTTTTTGGGGGGGGGTGGTGGGGAGGAGACGGACCCGGGGGCGTTGCTGAGCCCTCGGCACCATTTGTGCTCCCCTCCGAAAAATCTCCAAAAGTCGTCTCCCCCACACCCCGTTTCAAAACAGGAGACACCGGTTGGATCGAACATCCCCCCCCCCCGAAATCCCTGCTGGGAAACGCCGCGGGACGTGTCCCCCCCGCGTGTCACCAGCTCAAACCTGTCCCGTGGGCCTGGGACGTGGCCGTGTCCGCCCCGAGAGGGGGAATTCGGGCCGGAGCGGGGGGTAATTTGCCTTCCCCATGCTCCTGCGGGAGAGGGGGGCTCTGGGGCAGGACCCCCACCGTGCCCACGTCCCCCCCCCCCCCCGCAGCCCCTGACGGCGTCACGGTGACCCGGTGTGGCTTCCGCACCCTGCCCTGTCCCGTGTCACCGGGCGCCGGAGGCTGCTGCGTGTCCCCGTCCCCGCTGGGGGACACGGTGGGGGGGACACAGGGGGCAGGGGGAGCCTCCATCACCACCCCCCCCCGCCGGGCCCTGCGGTGTCGGGGAGGGGGCCCGGCTCACCCGAATAAAGCTGTGGCTGGAGAACGGCGCCTGGGCTGGTCTCTGGGGGGGGGGTGTCCGTCGGTCTGTCCCTGTGGGGGCCATGTCCCTCTGTCCGGGGCGGGGGGGGGCGGGGTGAGGCAGTGTCTGCGTGTGCACAAGTGTCCGTGTGTGTCCGTGTGTCCCCGTGTCGTTCCACACACACCCCCCCCACGTGTCCCTCTGTCCGTCCCTGCTGTGTCTGTCCGGGGGGGGGGGGGGGGGCCAAGCAGTCCCTGTACCCAGGTACGCGCCCGTGTGTCCCCCCGTGTCCCCGCCGCGTCCGTCGCTCCGCCGCGCCCGCCAGGGGGCGCTCCCCGCAGGCACGGCCCCGCCCCCGCGGAGCAGCGCGCGCGCACAGGCGGCGGGGCGGGGCCAGGCTGCGGCGAGGGGAAGGGGGGGGGGGGGCGGTGCTGGCGCATGCGCGGTGACGCCGAGGCGCGTGCTGGGCGGGGGGGCGCTGGCGCATGCGCGCGGCGGACGGGCGGGGAGCAGGGCGAGGCGGGGCGCATGCGCAGAGCGGTGGGAGGGGTGGAGTGGGCGGGGCTGGCGCAGGGGAGGGGCGGGGTCACGGCAGCTGGGCGCGGCGGGCGCATGCGCAGGGCGGCGGGGCGGGGCCGGGTGGGGCCTGCACATGCGCAGTGCGGACGTTCGGGGTCTGCGCATGCGCAGAGGGACAAGTGGGGCTGGCGCATGCGCAATGCGGCTGGGTGGGGCCCGGGTGATGACGACGCATGCGCACAGCGGGAGGGTGGGGTTGACGCATGCGCTGCGCGGCGGGGCGGGGCCGGGCGGGGCCAGCGCATGCGCAGCGGGAGAAGGCGCGAGGGTGTGGGGGCGGGGTCGCGCATGCGCCGTGACGCGGTGGGCGGGGCCGCGCGCGCCGGGTGCCATGCGCAGCGCCGCGCGCGCCGCCCGCCTCATGGCCGCCGCCGTGGGCGCCGGGAGCGGCGCCGGGAGCGGGCCCAAGCGGCCGCGGCCCGAGCCCGCCCCCCGCATCGGCACCCACGACGGTACCTTCCACTGCGACGAGGTGCTGGCGTGCTACCTGCTGCGCCTCCTGCCCCGCTACCGGGTACGGCCCCCGGGCAGCCCGCGGTGGGACCGGGGTTGCGGCCTGTTCCGGCCCCCTTGCAGCTCCCTCCCGGCAGCCTGCAACGGGACAGGGACACCGCGCGGGTTCCCGAGCCCTCTCCGCCGTCCAGTCCCGGGTCCTCGGGGCCACTCTTAGGTGTCCAGTCCCCCTTCGGGGTCCCCCGTTACCCGGGGGCATCTCTCGGGGTGCCCGGTCGCTCCTGGGGCTCCTCAGTCCCACTTGGTTGTCCCTGGTCCCACACAGGGGCCACCCTTAGGTCCCCAGTCCCTCCTTGAGGTGCCTGGTCACATCTGGAGGCCACCCTTCAGGTCCCCAGTCCCACCTGGGGGTCCCTGGCCCCACCCAGAGGCCACCTTTAGGTCCCCAGTCCCTCGTCGGGGTCTCTCGTCCCACCCAGGGGACATCTTTAGGTCCCCAGTCACTCTTCAAGGTCCCTGGTCACACCCAGGGGCCAACCTTCGTGTTCCCAGTCCCACTTAGGGGTCCCTGGTCCCACACAGGGGCCACCTTTAGGTCCCCGGTCCCTCTTTGGAATCCCTGGTCTCACCTGGGAGTCACCCTTTGGGTCCCCAGTCCCACCTGGGGTCACCCCTAAGTTCTCGGTCCCTCCTCGGTGTCCCTGGTGTGACCCAGGGCAGCTCTTGGGGGTCCCCGGTCGCTCCTGGGGACCACCCTGGGCTCCCCAGCCTCACTCGCCCCCCACACCCCCGGCAGGATGCAGAGGTGGTGCGCACCCGGGACCCCCAGCGCCTGGCCCAGTGCGACGTGGTGGTGGATGTAGGGGGCGAGTACGACCCCGAGCGACACCGCTATGACCATCACCAGAGGTGAGGCCCCCCCCCATGCCGGACGCCGGGGTCCCCTGGGTGATGGGGGTCCCCCAGGGCTGACCCCACGGCCCCGCAGGTCCTTCACGCAGTCCATGCGGAGCCTCCGGCCCGACAAGCCTTGGACGACGAAGCTGAGCAGCGCCGGGTTGGTCTATTGCCATTTCGGCTCCCAAATCCTCGCTGGGCTCCTGGGGCAGCCAGAGGACGGCCCCGTTGTGACAGCGCTCTACGATAAGGTACCGGGGGAACCGCAAGGGTCTTGGGGGGCTTTAACCCTGTCAGTGCCGCCCAGATTTCATAGAATCATAAAATGTTTAGGTTGAAAGGGATGTTTAAAGGCCATCTCATTCCACCCCCTGCCCTGGGCAGGGACACCTCCCCCAGCCCAGGTTGGTCCAAGCCCCGTCCAACCTGGCCTTGAACCCCTCCAGGGATGGGGCAGCCACAGCTTCTCTGGGCAACCTGGGCCAGGGGCTCACCGCCCTCACAGCAAACAATTTCTTACTAATATCTCACCTAAATCTCCCCTCTTCCAGTGTAAAACCCTTCCCCCTCCTCCCGTGGCTCCCCTCCCTGCTCCAGAGTCCCTCCCCAGCTTTCCTGGAGCCCCTTGAGGGACTGGAAGGGGCTGGAAGGTCTCCCCGGAGCCTCCTCTTCTCCCCCAGCTCTCTCAGCCTGTCCTCACAGCACCCCATAAAAGAGGGAACCAGTTTGTTCCAGCTACTGGTGCGCAGTCGCGCTCCAGGCCGTGTCAACCCCCGCTGTCCCCCACTCTGTCCCCAGCTGTATGAGAACTTCGTGGAGGAGATCGACGCCATCGACAACGGCATCGCGCAGGCGGAGGGGGAGCCCCGCTACGCCCTCACCACCACCCTCAGCGCCCGCGTCGGCCACCTGAACCCCCGCTGGAACGACCCCGACCAGGACACCGAGGTGGGGCCAGGGAACATTGCCAGGGGGAGCAGCATGGGGCCGCCCCGCTTGCGGCCACCCCGCTTTGGGGACGCCACTGACCCTCCTCTGTGTCCCCAGGCGGGGTTCAAGCGGGCGATGGAGCTGGTCGGGGGTGAGTTCATGGACCGGCTCGACTACTACCACCGCGCCTGGCTGCCCGCGCGGGCGCTGGTGGAGGAGGCCGTCCGGCGACGCTTTGAGGTACCCACCTTGCCGGTCCGGGGGGGTCTGGAAGTTTGGGGAGGGGCGTGGGGTGAGGGGAGGACAGGTCCTCTTAGCGTAAACCCCCCTGTGTGGCCCAGGGCACCCCTTGCACCCCACAGCCCTACACACAGCTGTGCACCCCCTCTTGGACGCCTGTATCCTTATAGATGGCCATGCACCCCCTCCTATGCCCCTATATCCTTATATACGGCTGTGCCCCCCTCCTGTGCCCATATAGCCTTATATATGGCCGTGCACCCCCTCTTTTTCCCCTATATCCTTATGCGTGGCCATGCGTCCCCTCCTGTGCCCCTTTATATGACTGTGCACCCCCTCCTGTTCCCCTATATCCTTATATACAGCCCTGCACCCCTTCCTGACCCCCCGCTATCCTTATATATGGCCGTGCACCCCCTCTTTTTCCCCTATATCCTTATGCGTGGCCATGCATCCCCTCCTGTGCCCCTATATATGGCCGTGCACCCCCTCCTGTGCCCCTGTATCCTCATATGTGGCCGTGCACCCCCTCTTTTTCCCCTATATCCTTATGTGTGGCCATGCGTCCCCTCCTGTGCCCCTTTATATGGCTGTGCACCCCCTCCTGTGCCCCTATATCCTTATACACAGCCATGCACCCCTTCCTGTGCCCCTATAGCCTTATATACAGTTGGGCACCCCCTCCTGACCTCCCTCATCCATATATATGGCCGTGCATCCCCCCTTTTTCCCCTATATCCTTATGCATGGCCATACATCCCCTCCTGTGCCCCTATATATGGCTGTGCACCCCCTCCTGTGTCCCCATATCCTTATATACAGCCATACATCCCCTCCTGTGCCCCTATGTATGGCCGTGCACCCCCTCTTTTTCCCCTATATCCTTATGCGTGGCCATACATCCCCTCCTGTAACCCTATATCCTTATATGTGGCCATGGACCCCCTCAGAACCCCCTGTATCCTTATATATGTGTATATATATACATATATATACATATATACATATATATATATATATATGGCTGCACACCCCCTCCTGTGCCCTTATATACAGCCCTGCACCCCAATATTCCCCCACACGCTCCTGCACCCCCAGAGCTCGCAGGCAGCAGATCCACGTGGTTGGGGGGGGGGGGGGGGGGAAACTGAGGCAGGCGGCGGTGTGGGGGGCTTCGAGGGGGGCTGCGTGGGCAGGACCCCTGTGCGCCCAGCGTGTCCCCCCGCTCCCCCGGCGCAGGTGGACGCCAGCGGGGCGGTGCTGGAGCTGCCGCAGGGCGGCTGCCCCTGGAAGGAGCACGTCTTCAGGCTGGAGCAGGAGCTGGCGCTGCCCGAACCCCTCCAGCTGGTGCTGTTCCCCGACCGCGGCGGGCAGTGGCGGGTGCAGAGCGTCCCGGCGGGGCCGCACACCTTCCAGAGCCGGTGAGACCCGTCCCCTCGCCGCGCGTCGTGTCCCCCCGCCCCGTCTCAGGGGACAGATTTTCACCTCCCTCTTCCTTCCCCCCCCTCCGCCGCCGCCCGCAGCCTCCCTCTCCCCGAGCCCTGGCGTGGGGTGCGGGACGAGGCGCTGTCACAGCTCACCGGCATCCCCGGCTGCGTCTTCGTACACGCCAGCGGCTTCATCGGAGGCAACCGCACGCGGGAGGGGGCCTTGGAAATGGCCCGGCGGACGCTGGCCCAGCGGCAAGAAGGGGGAGCACGGAGCGGGTGACACACCCCCCCCCCCCATCGTGGCCATCCCAAAAGGGACCCCTTGCCGAGCGTGGAGGGTTCAGGGACTGCTGCTGGGAGCGGCCGAGACCGTCCCCACTCGGCTCGTGTAACAGAATCGCAGAGGGACACTATAATGGAGCTGTCTGTCCGGCAGGGGGGGGCCCAGGCTGCCCCCAGGGGTGTCACTGGTCCCAGTCCCAGCGTTGGACTGGTGCGAGCCAAATCAGACCCCAAACCAAGAGACTTTTTGGACCCGTTTCTCTGAAGATTGTCCCCATTCCTGTTATGTATCCGCTGCCGCCAGGTTCCCAACACCAGTAAAAGCCAGTGTGTTCCCAGTGTGTTCCCTGCTCAGGCAAATGGGGGGTGGGATCGGGGTGTCTGGGGTGCGGGGGGGGGGACACGACAGGGCTGTGCGTAGCAATATGGGGCTGTGAATTGGGGGTGCAAGCATCCCCCCCCCCCATGCTGGGAGGGGAACCCAGGCGCCCTGCTGCCCCCCCACGCACCCGGCGGTGCGAAAGGCTTGGGAGGGGGGGGGACACACACGACACACATGGAGTGTCCCCCCCCCCGGGCCCTGCTTCCAGCCTCCTGTCGCAGGGCGATGCGGGCAGCCTGGCTGCTCCTGCTGGCGCTGGGGCTGCCCACCTGCCCCGGGGGCTGCCGATGCCCGGGGGGGGCCCCCCCGGTGGTGCTGCCCCCCACCAGCGGCCGCAACGAGACACTGGTGGGGGGCGGGCGGCCGCGGGTGCCGGACGTGGCGGTGCTGGTGGCCGTGGGCGGATGGCTGGGTGCCGTCCTCCTCTACGTGGCCCGCTACGTCCGGAGGAGCCGAGCCGAGACCCGGCTGCACCTCGAGTACCTGCGGGCGCTGCCCTGCCGACCAGCCAGCCCCGAGGAGGAGGAGGAGGAAGAAGAGACCCTCAGCACCGTCCTCTGAGGCGCCGTGAGCACGAGGCAGCAAACTGGGGAGCCCTGAGGGGGTGAAGCGGCCCCAGACCTGCCCCAGCGGCTGGAGAGGGTTCGTAGCCCGTCGTTTTCACCCCGTATCCTCGTGCCAGCCCCGTCCACGCTCCCCGCGCAGCCCCGCTGCTGCCGTCCTTGCCCCCGGCCGGGTTTTTCCCTGCCCTGTGTTGGTGCTCGGCTTTGGGGGGGGTCCTGGGGCTGTTTGCAGAGCCCAGGGTTGGGGGCTGGGCGAGCAGGGACCCCGCGCTCCCCCCCGTCATCTCCGTACCCCGGGGTTTTAGCAGCGTGATGACAGCGTAATCCCGGGGATTAACCACGTGTAATCCCAGGGTTTAACCATGCTGCCCCCCACCCCCCCCAGCCTCACCGTTAATCCCTGCTCCAGGCAAGGGCGGGGGGTGGCCCATCTGCTCCCCCCCACCTCTTCAGCGCCGGCTGGGCTCACGTGGGCCGGCACGAGCGGGGCCTCCAGCACCATTCACGGCCCCGCTGCTGCCCCAAACGGGCCGAGGTTTGCGTTTTCTGGCCCCACAGAGGTTTTGGTTCTCTTTGGGTGGCTCTTCCCCCCTCGAGAGGCAGAGCCCGGGGGCTGCGCTCGCAGCCGGGGACCCCTTGGCCCCCTCTGCCCTCCCTCTCCCCGTGGGGCAGCAGCTCTTTAGCCCCGAAAACAAAGCCCCCAGGGCTGCAGGGGGCTCGCCCCCACCAGGGCTGCAGCTGCAGGACACCACCATGGCGGCAGGTGCCCTAAATCGGCTTTAATTAAAGCCCAGGGAAGGGCTGTTCTCCTGCAGGTTCACCCCGACACATTTTTTGACATCAAAAAGCAGCACCGGAGCCCTGGGATCATACCCAGCCCCGTGGGGCCCTTGCAGCCCCCCCAGGGCAAGGAAGGAGTGAGGCACTGAGAAGGGCAGTGGTGGCAGGGAAAAGGAGCCGGCTTTAATCCGTAACGGCCCCCCCGCCAGAGACCCCGAGGAGGGACTGAAGGCACCTGCGGCCACGCTGTGTGTCCCAGGAGGATGAGGATGGAGGGAGCATCCCGGCGCTGGCTTTTCAGGACGATGATGCCGAGGCGCCGGGTGTTGTCACCGCTCGGAGAAGAGGGGCTGCTCCCACCCGCTGGCGCTGGCCGTGACGGGGCTGGGGCTGGCGCAGGGGACGTGGGCGCTGACGAAGAAGAAGGGGACGTGGCTGATCTTCCCCGTGGACCAGCACTGGCGGAAGAAGAGGAGGCAGATGAGTACAGGACGCAGCAGGGGGCGACAGTCCAAGCGTCACCCTCTGGTCCTTCCCCACCCTCGCCCCTCCGCAGGGACACCACGGGGACATTTTTCCACCCCTCCCTGCTCTGCCACCGGACTGATTTCCTTCGGGGACGGCGACGGGGGGCCCCCCCAAGAACTGCGGAAAGCAGGACCCACGCTCACCACGGTCAGGAGGGCGCCTTTCTTGAAGTGGGGGTGGAAGGCGATGAGCTGGGGCTGCGCGCCACGCTCGCCTCGCAGGAAACCGCTGCGGGGGAAAGGAAAAGCCCCGGTTACAGCTGGGCCGCGGGGCAGCACTCCGTCACACCGGCAAGACGCGGCCCTTTCGGCGTAGCTTGCGGTTAAGCCGAGGGGTTTGAGCCCTGCTGGGATGCACTGGGCAAGAGCAACCCAAAGGAAAGGGTTGGATAATGGACAATATGGCCAAAACTCAACCGACTCCGGGGTAAAACGGTGACACTGCCCGAAGTGGGAGCGCGGGGCGGCAGCGTCTCTTCGCTCCGAGGTGGGTCCGCTCTTCCCCACCCCACCCCGGGGGAATTGGGGGTGTTCAACCAACCCCAAACCAACCCCAGACCCCGGCTACACACCACGGCAGGAGCTCGAAGACGGGGCTGTTGCGGGTGCGGAACACGGCGATGACCGTCTGGCTGCCGGGCGCCTCGGGATGCCCTGCGGGAGGGAGAGAGACGAGCAGTGAGGCTTCCCCTCGTCCCAGCGACGGCATAGACGGGTCCCTCGACGCCGAACCGGAGACACGAGGTCAGGTTTTAGTGGGGAGCAACTGGGCACCGCGGAGACGGGGGCGGGCAGCCGCCGAGGAGGGGGAAAGCTGGCTGGGGATCGCCTTTTCCTCACACCGAGGTGCGTAGGATCCCGGGACGGGGCTTTCGAAGACCTTTCGGTGATTTAAAGCCGGCTCCGAGGTCTCGGGTCGGTTTGGCCGAGAAGGGTTTGGGTAAGAGATGAGGCGGCTCCTTTGGAAACGCCCCGACCCGTAAGGCGTGACGTGGGGGCCCCGTCTCTCCAAAGCGAAGGTTATTTCCCATCCCGTCCCAATTTCTGCACCGAGATCCTCTGCAGGACCTGCCTGGAGGTGCGGAGGATGGGGGGGTGCCAACTACGGGAGTCCTGCTACCCCCCAGGGTTTCCTCCCCACCCCGTTTCTTCCCCCCCCCCCCAGCTTTAAGCACAGCAAAACCCCCTGAGTTTGGGCGCAGCAGCTCCAGCTCTTTCCCCACCGGTGTCCTGCAGGGAGGGAGCCCGAGGCAGCAGCGTCCCCAGCACCGTGTTTCGGTGCTCCCTCAAAGGTCTGCTTTGTCCCCGAGCGGGGCCCGGCCAGGAGAGCCTGAATGGCTCGATTATCCCTGGGGCTGCTCCTAAAAAGGGAGCCAAGAGGCTCAGTTGGGCTCCAGGCGTAACGTGGGCACTGTGGGAACACGGAGACTCCCCTGAAACAAAGCCCCTGGGGGCGGGGGGTGGTGGGGTGGTTGGGTGAGGTGATTCATCCCACCGGGAGCGGGGAGGGAACTGGGACGCGTCCCTTTCCGAAGGCTACGGAGGAGCGGAGCCACAGGGAGGAAGGCTGGAGGTGCCTGTCCCAAGCGGGGTCCCCCAGGGATCGATTTATGTTCAGTATCTTCTTCATAAGGGATCGGGATGGTGGGATCAAGTGCTCCCCGAGGAAGTTTGCCGAGGATACCAGACATGACTGGGGAAGCGGATGCTTCGGGAGGGAGAGCACCCTGCAGGAAGCCCTGGGTTAACAACAAGTTCAACAAGGAGAAGTGTAAAGTCTTGCACCTGGAAAAACATAATCCCGGAGCGCAGCACAGGCCGGGATCTGCCTGGCTGGGGAGCAGCTCCATGGAAAGGGAACCTGGGGTCCCGGTGGCCAACGAGCTCAGTGGGAGCCAACGGCGCGCGGCCGCGGCGGAGAAACCCAGCGGGACGCTGGGCTGCGTGGCCGAGGGCATCGCAGCGGAGAGAAAGGCTCATCAGCCCGCTTTACTCGGCGCTGGTCAGGCCGCAACCGGAATAACGTGCTCGGTTTTGGTCCCCGCTAAGCGGAAAAAAAAAAAAAAAAAAAAAAAAGCTGTGGCCAGGCTGGAGAGGGGCCAGGGAAGGGCCACCAAGATGATCCGAGGACCGGGAAAGCCTGCAAGAACCGAGTTTGTTCGGCCTGGAGAAAAGAAGGGTCAGGGGAGACCTGGCCACCATGTTCCAGCCTTTAAAGGGTGGCTACGAAGAAGATGGAGATTCCCTTTTTACAAGGGGTCACAGGGAAAAGACGAGGGGTGATGGGCGCGAGTTTTTCCTGGGGAGATTCCGACCGGACACAAGAGGAAAACGGTTCACGCTGAGAACAATCAGCCACTGGAATGCTCTCCCCAGGGAAGCGGGGGATTCCCCAATATTGGCCGCTTTGAAGGTTCGGCTGCGCTGGGACGTCTTGTCCAGACCGTGGCTTTTGCCGAGGAAGGTTGGAGCGGCTGATCCCTGAGGCCCCTCTTCCCCACCTGGGATTCTGTGATTCATTCCATGATTCATTCTACGATTCCTGACCCGAGGCCTCACCCCGGTGGCGTTTGCGCCACCTTCTGCCTGCTGGAAGGGGGATTTTCAGGCAGAGCCCGGCACCGGGGCAGCGCTCACCTCTGATGATCACCGCCAGTCTCTCTCCGGTGGGATCCCACGCCATGGAGTGGACTTCGCCTCCGACCCTGAAACCGGCAGGAGCGGCGGTGAAATCCTCCCCCCTGGCTCCAGCCGACGTCCCCAGCGCCCGGGGGGGGGGGGTGCTGCTGCCGAGGGGGACAAGGACCCCCTGCGCCACCCACGAGGGCAGCAGGCGCAGCCAGACCCACCTCTCCTCCCCGAAGAGCGTCTCGAAGGTGGTCTCGGACAGATCCGCCACGATAGAAGCCGTTTTCGAGCCTCCCACCTGCCCTTGCATCTCCCCTGAAACAAAGTCCCAAGAGCTCGGTCACTTCTGCCCTCCTCCAAGTACTGCCCGGGTCACCTCACTGCCCTAAATCATACTTTTTAATTCTAAAGCGATACGGGATTTCTCTATTTTTCAGAGCAGCCGCGGAGCAACATGCTGCTACCCCAGCAGCCCCCGCCTGCGTCTGGGATGGGGGACAGGGCAGGGTTCCCCTCGACAAACGCGAGGGCCAGCTGCCTCTGTGGAAAAAAGAAAAAAAAAAAAAAAAAAGCCACGGGAGGAGGGCATTTAACCCACCGTAAAAGTCTCCCTGCAAACCATTTGTGACTCTAAGATCACAACTGTGAGTGAGAAACAACCCGAGGCGGGGAAAAACTCAACCCGACAGAGATTCTGTGCTTTGAAAGACCCCGAGACACCCTTCCCCTGCGTGTCCCGGCTCTGCCTCCGTCCCTTCCTGCCCAGCAGGCTGGGAAACGCCGCTAATCAGCAAAAAGTTCATTTGGCCGAGCCCAGCCCCAGCCAAAAGCCAGAGGATCCCTCCCTTGGGGACCGGCCGCCGGCTCGGGCAGACTCACCCCGGTACTCCGAGAAGGACAAGGAGTAGATGACGGACTCGCCCAGCACCGTGAAGAGCAGTCGGCTGCCGTCAGGGCTCCAGCACCCCGTCTGCAGGACACAGAGCCACCTTAACGCCCGCCACCCAGGCCGGGGGGCCGGCAGCTGGCCAGGGGCTCTGCGGAGCCAGCTGGAAACGGGGGGAGTTTCAGGAAAACCCCATCCACGCACCCGAGGGCCTCAGAGGCGACACCTGGGTGGGAAACGTCCCCTGTCCTACCTGGCAGCGTCCTTTGATAGTGGGCCACCGCTCGCACATCCACATCTGAGCCTCCCACACCCTGGGAAAGAGACAAGGCTGAAGTGAGCGGAGTAAATTCCTGGGATTTGCCCCAATTCTGCTGCTCCAGGAGCCCCAAGACGTCAGACCCCCATCTCCCACCCGCTTTCTCCCCGCCACAAGGGATTGCAGGAGGAACGGGAGCAGTCAGGACAGAAAAACAATCCGGATTGCTTGGGTTTAAGAGCGAAAGAAAACGATAGTAAGGGCTGAAATCAAACACCCCGCGGGCGGGGAGCTCACCGGAACACCGCAGAGGGGGTGGCCGCCAGCACCTTGCTGCCGTCGGGCGACCAAGCCAAGTAGGTGACACCGCCGCCCCCGAAGCGCTGCAGCGGGACGCAGTTCTCGGTGGACACGTCCCACACCTGGAGGGGGACGCGAGGAGGATGACGACACCGGGACCCCAACGCCGACTGGGTAATTAGCGCAGCTTTGGGGGAAGTTTTTTTGCTCGGATGGGGGAACGCAGACCGGTGCTTTTCGGTCTAGTTCAAATTCAGGAGCCGCCTAAACCAGCCTCTGAGGAAATCCCGCCTGTCCCCGGCGTTCCCACAGCCCGCGGTGGCCCCGTGCTGGGTTTGTGGGGCCGGTTTCCCGAAGGCAGCACCCCGGGAGGTCTCTCACCAGCATGGCCGTGTCGGCCGGCGACGCCGAGAGCAGCAGGTCCCCGCTGGGAGCCCACGCCAGGCTGGTGACGGGGCTGTGCCCGGGGTAGGACAGCACCTGAGCGCAGCCGGACGAGGGTCTGCCGGGAAGGAGAGAGAAACCCCCCCCAAGTTGGGGGCAGGGAGGGTTGTCCCACCTGCCACCCAAAGCCAGCGCTGTGTGTCCCCGGCAGGACAGAGGGGGGACAACCCAAAGGGGCTCGTGGGTGACAAGCCGCGGGGCTGTCACCTGGTGGAGAGGGAGGTGGGGTCCAGGTGCCACACCAGGACGCAGCTCTGGCAGGCGACGGCGAGGATGGAGGCGCAGAGCGGCTTCCAGGCCATGGCGGCCACGTTCCTCTGCAGGCGATGCTTCAGCGAGGGGATGGTGGCGCTGCCGGGGGAGGAGGGGAGGGTGACAAGGGGGAAAAGGGGGGGGATCAAGAGCCCTCACACAGCCCAGCGTCCCGTCTCCCAGCGTCCCGTCTCCCAGCGTCCCGTAGCAGGGGCCTAAGAGGGGGGATGTGTCCCACCGTGACCTGTCCCTTTGGTGGGGTGGGGGGGACACAGAGAAGAAGCCAGCCAGGTGACAGCGAGCCGGAGCACACCTCCTGCCCCGTGCGCTTGCCCTTGGTGGCACTTTGCTGGCTTGAAATCCCAGCTGGGGGACAACGGTGGCGGGGAGCCGGGGAGGGGGGGGACCCCACAGGACCAGGCGGCAGAGTCTTCTCCTGAGGAGGGCTCTGCCTGCCCTGGGGGCGAAAGGAGACTCAAGGACACCCCAGAGGTTGCTCTACCTGTGACAGCAGCCGTATGTCACCCAGGCCGTCCCCAGGAGCGACAGAGCCAGGGTGGAGGGGCGGGGGGAAAGAAAAACCCCTAAATTTATAAGGCCAGAGATTTTTGGGGACGTCCTCGCGGAGCTCCTGCTGCGGCAGCAAGAGGTTCCGGGGACAGATGGTGCCGGCGAGAGCGAAGCCCCGAGACGCCGGGGGAACCCTCGGGACGAGGTGGATGCGAGAGGGTGGAACGGGGAGCGGGATGGGGGGGCTGCGGAGGCACCCCCCGCCCCAGGAACGGCGTCTCCCGAGGAGGAGCACCCACCCCCCCTCATCCCAAAGCTCCCACCTTTTGGAGTTGTAGACCCGAATGGAGTCATCCAGAAGAGCCACGGCAAATTTGCTGGTGTGGGGGTGCCAGGCGAAGGCCCGGACGGTGCAGCCGGCCCTGGGGGGGAGAGACGGGGCAGGGGGAGAGTCACCGGCTGCCGCAGCAGCGTTCCGGGCTCAAGGCAGCGGTGACGGGCTCCCGGGCAGCCGGCGTGGCCACCCAGCACCCCCCCAAGGCTGGCAAAGGTGGTTCCCAGAGCCACCAGGGAAATAAAATGTCCTTTTCGCCGCTGAGCGGGACATTTTCTCTGATAAAATTCCCCGATCCTGGCAATTATTCGCAAGGCTCCGTCGAGGGGATGGTTCCCAAACAGCCCGGAATCGGGATTCGAAGGAATTTTCCAAGCCCTGGTCTCTTTTCATGCTCTTTCCGCCCCCCCGGCCCCAGCGCGGCGCATCGGGGACACGCTTTGCCTCTCGCCGTCCTACGCAAACCGGGGCGGCCAGAGGCGACGGGGAAATACTTGCCCAAAAACGTGTCTTAAAGGCGGAGGCTGAGCGCGCAAAATGAACGGGGGGGGATCCTGTCCTTGCGCCCCCCTCCCCCCCACCTCCCCACCCACATCCCCTCTCCCCACCCCCCCAGAACCCCCCCCCACCCCCTCCCTCGCGGCGTTTGGCCACACACAGCACTCACCAGTCCAGCGCCTGGGAGAAGGCCGTCACCATGTCTTCGCTGGCCAGCTTCGGGGGGAGAAGAGCGGACACTGAGCCGGCAGCACCCGCGAGAGCCTCCGCTCCAGCAGCGGGGACCCCCCCGGAATCCAAACCCCCCTCTCCCGCCTTTTTCCTTCCCCCCACTTCAGTTTCAGTCCCTCTGGAGCACTTTGCTGTCCCAAAACCTTTGGCGAAGGGAACCCGCCGTGGTTTTCTCTGGGCGCCACCGGGAGGAATATTTCGTGGTGTTTACAGCGGAGAAACGCCCCACACACACACACAACCCCCCTCACCCCTCACCATCCAAACCAGCCCCCCAGCGCAGGGGTGCCGTGGCAGGACCTGCCTTCCCCAGCGCGAGGGTTAAGCCCGGTTTCCCGCCCCCCCCCGCTAAAAAAATACTCACGGAGAGGTGGGGGAAGAGGGAGCCGTGCAGCGAGGAGAGCCAGCGGCACACGGCCAGCACGTAGCTTGCGCCCGTCTTCAGCCACTGCAGCCCTAAAGAGAGAAAAAGGGGGGGGGGGGGGAGGTGGGTGTCTTCAACGTGGAGGGGGGGGACACACACGGGTGCGATGGAAAAGGGGGTGAAGGGGAACCGAAGTGAGACCCGGACTCACCCTCCTCCTCCTCGGCGTCGGCGAGCTCTTTCAGCACCCCCCGCAGCCCCACGTCCCGCCTGCAGCGAAAAGCGGGGTCACCTTCTCTCGCCCTTGCCCCCCCCCCCGCCCCCCACCACCCCCTGCAAAGCCTTGGCCCCCTCCCCTCCAAATCCCCTGCCCCCCCCCCCCCCCCCCCACCTGCAGGAAAAACCCCTGGGGGCCTCCAAAACCAGCTCTTCCCTCAGGTGGGGGGACTTACCCCCGTCACCAGTGGCCCCCAGCTGTGCTGGGCTCTCGGTAGCGTTGTGACACCCCCCCCACTCCCCCCCCCCCCCCGCCAAAACCCTCCCAGCGAGCTCAGGCTGGGAGCAAGGCTGGGCCCTCCCAGCACTCGGGGGTGGGAGACGGAGGGGCAGCCAGGCCCCCGCCACGCTGGGGGGTGAGCGCGGAGGTGTCGGGGGAACGGGCAGCTCCCGGCTTTGTCCCCCCCTCAGGCCAGGCTGAGAGAGCTGGGGGGGTTCAGCCTGGAGAAGAGAAGGCTCCGGGGAGACCTTCCAGCCCCTTCCAGTCCCTCAAGGGGCTCCAGGGAAGCTGGGGAGGGACTCTGGAGCAGGGAGGGGAGCCATGGGATGAGGGGGAAGGGTTTTAACCTGAAAGAGGGAGATTTAGGTGAGATCTGGGGAAGAAATTCTTGGCTGTGAGGGGGTGAGCCCCTGGCCCAGGTTGCCCAGAGAAG
Source organism: Chroicocephalus ridibundus (assembly GCF_963924245.1). NCBI lineage: Eukaryota > Metazoa > Chordata > Aves > Charadriiformes > Laridae > Chroicocephalus > Chroicocephalus ridibundus. The sequence goes on from NC_086307.1 coordinate 2,020,511, forward strand.
CTGTGGCTGCCCCATCCCTGGAGGGGTTCAAGGCCAGGTTGGACGGGGCTTGGAGCAACCTGGGCTGGTGGGAGGTGTCCCTGCCCAGGGCAGGGGGTGGCACTGGGTGGGCTTTAAGGTCCCTTCCAACCCAAACCGTTCTGTGACTCTCTGGCGATTCCACCACTTCCCTGGGTTGGGAGGGACCTTTCAGATCATGGAGTCCAACCATCAACCCAACGCTGCCCAAACCACCACTGACCCACGTCCCTCAGCGCCGCGTCTGCCCGGCTTTTGAACACCCCCAGGGATGGCATTTAGGGCTTGGAGCCATGGGACGAGGGGGAGCAGTTTTAAACAGAAAGAGGGAGATTTAGGTGAGATGTGAGGAAGAAATCCTTGGCTGTGAGGGGGGTGAGCCCCTGGCCCAGGTTGCCCAGAGAAGCTGGGGCTGCCCCATCCCTGGAGGGGTTCAAGGCCAGGTTGGACGGGGCTTGGAGCAACCTGGGCTGGTGGGGAGTGTCCCTGCCCTGGTGGCACTGGATGAGCCTTAATGTCCCTCCCAACCCAAACCCTTCCACGATCGGGGCTGGGGGGGGGGGCTGCCACACGCTCACCAGGCCCCGAGGCAGCTCCTCCAGAGGGACTCGCGGTGGTGGATGAAGGGCGGCCGGGCGCTGTGCTCCAGCCGGCCGTGAGCCTTGAGGGTCTCCTTGGAGAGGTTGAGGAGGGGCAGGTCGGCCAGCTGCGGGCACGGGGACACGGGGTGAGCCCGGGCGGGGTGGAGGGGGGCGCTGGGGAAGAGCCCCCACCCCGCATTGCAGAAAGTGATGTGAGAAAAGGAGAAAGACGGGGCAAGGTGTGCCCCTGGCTGGGGGGGGACCTCTGAGGGGGGCAAGGAGGAGACACCCCCCGACCCCAGCAGAAGGGGCTGGAGGCCTGGTCATGGCTGTGGGGGCCAGGGGGGGGAATGTGGGGGGTGACACGTAGTGGGGGGTCATGGGGAGTGGCGGGGGGGGGGGCTCACCTGGCTCTGGAGGGGCAGCGGGAGCTGGTCGCAGAGGCGGCCGCAGACCAGGGCGTTGTTGAACTCGCAGAGGGTGACATCCCCGGGGGGCGGCGGGGGGGGGAACCGCCCCAGGGAGCACATGGTGCTGCGGGGCCTGGCGGAGGAGGGGGGAGAACAGACGGGCTGAGAGATGGACACGCACCCCCCCACACCCCCCCCACGAGAGACACCCCCTCCCCGGGTACGGCCCTGCCCTGGGAGGAGTGCGGGGGGGGGGAAGGGGGGGTAGGGGTGTCCCCCATTCACTGTCCCCATCCTCCACCCACGGGGGGCGCTGGCTCCAGCGCTGGGGATCCCCCCCCCCGGCCCCACAGCCCTCCCCCCGCCCCGAGGTGTGTGTCCCCTCCCGTGTTCCCACACGCCCCCCCCACGTCTCCATTCCCCCCCCCCCCACGCCCCCTCCCCCGAGGTGTCCCCACATGCCCCCCCACACACACCCCGCGGTCCTACACGTGTCCCCAGACACACCCCCCCGCAATGTCCCCCCCCCTGTCCCCACACGCCCCCCCCCCAGGTCCCCATTCCGGTCCCCACGGCACCCCCACACGTCCCCCCGCCCCGGGGTCTTTCCCTCCCCCCCCCCCAGGTCCCCCCCTCTGTCCCCGCCCCCTCCCCTAAGGTCCCCCATCGTCCCGACGTGTCCCCCCCCCCCCCGGTCCCCACAGCCTCCCCTCCCCGCCCCGCCCCGCCTCCCCGAGGCGTCCCCCTCCGTCCCCACAGCTTCTCCTTCCCGGTCCCCGCCTCCGTCCTCACAGCCCTCCCCGGACCCTCGGTGGTCCCCGGCCCCCCCGGGATCCCCCGGCCCCTCGCACCCCCCCGGTCCCGGCCGGGCCCTCCCCGCCGCCCCTCACCCTTTTCCCGCCGACGGGTCCCGGCGCGGGCCAATCCCCGGCGCGGGCCAATCCCCGCCGCGCGCCCCCTGGCGGCCCCGCGCGGGTGAGGGGGGAATTAAAGGGGCCGCGTCCCCGGTTCGAGCAGCGCGGGGGCCCCTTCCCCTTCCGGGTCTGCCTCGGCTGCGACCGCGCTGCCCGTTCTTCCCTCTGCAGAGAGACTCCCCCCGTGCATGCGGGTGTCCCTCCTCTGTCGGGGGGGGGGGGGGCGGATAAATTGGAGGGGACACCTGAGGGGCGCATTGCCCCTTTAAGAGAGGCGGTGCGTCCTCGGCGGGGGCGGGAAAGCGGCGCGTGGCTGCGGTGGGGAGGGGACCCGAGCAGGGACCCGCCCCCCAGCCGAGGGTGCCGGGTCCGTCCCCCCCCGGCCCGGTCTCCTGCGTGTCCGTGTCCCGTCCCGTGTCCCGTCCCGCCCAGACCCCCCCAGACCCGGGTCCCGTGGGGTGTCCATGTGTGTCCCCCCCCCATTCCCGGGTCCTCTGCGTGTCCGTGTCCCACCCACCCCCCCCCATACCCGGGTCCCCTGGGTGTCCGTGTCCCCCCCCACCCATTCCCGGGTCCCCTGCGTGTCCGTGTCCCGTCCCGTGTCCCGTCCCCCCCAGACTCCCCAAACCCGGGTCCTGCGGGGTGTCCATGTGTCCCCCCCCCATTCCTGGGTCCGCTGGGTGTCCCTGTCCGTGTCCCGCCCCCCCCACACCCCCCAGACCCGGGTCCCGTGGGGTGTCCATGTGTGTCCCCTCACATTCTCCGGTCCCCTGCGTGTCCGTGTCCCGCCCCCCCTGACCCCCCATACCCGGATCTCGTGGGGTGTCCATGTGTCGCCCCCCCGCCATTCCCGGGTCCCGTGGGGTGTCCTTCCCCCCCCCCCCCCCCGCCCCATTCCCGGGTCCCCCGGGTGTCGGCGTCCCTCCCCCCCCATTCCCGGGTCCCCTGGGTGCCCAGGTCCCGTGGGTGTCCCATGTGTCTTTCGCCCCCCCCCCTCCATTCCCAGGTCCCAGGGGTGCTCGGGTCCCGTTGGGTGTCCATGTCCCGTGTCCCCCCCCCGCCCCGACCTGTGTCCCATGGGTGTCCAGGTCCCATGGGGTGTCCCATGTCCCCCCCACCCCTCCATTCCCGGGTCCCAGGGGTGCCTGGGTCCCATGGGGTCTTCATGTCTGCCCCCCCACCCCATACCTGGGTCCCATGGGGTATCCGTGTCCCCCCCATCCCCTACCCAGTTCCCATGGGGTGTCCATGTCCCCCCACCCCATACCTGGGTCCCGTGGGTGTCTGTGTGTCCCCCCCCCACACCATACCCAGTTCCCATGGGGCGTCCCTGGCCCCCCACCCCATACCTGGGTCCCGTGGGTGTCTGTGTGTCCCCCCCCACACCATACCCAGTTCCCATGGGGCGTCCCTGGCCCCCCACCCCATACCTGGGTCCCGTGGGTGTCTGTGTCCCCCCCCCCCCCACACCATACCCAGTTCCCATGGGGTGTCCCTGGCCCCCCACCCCATACCTGGGTCCCGTGGGTGCCCACATCCCCCCTTTCCCCGTACCCGGGTCCCCTGGGTGCCCGCCTCCCCCCAGGCAGGACAGTGGGTGCTGCACCCCCCCCCCTCCAGCCCATCTCCCCCCACCCTTGGATGGCTCCCAACTCCTCTCCTCGGGCTCCCAATTTCCCTTCCCCTCCCGGCTTCGGCTCCCTTTTATTCTATTTATCTCTGTGTTTTCCTTAGTGGCCGCAAAAGTTATTTTAATTTTTTCAGGATATTAAATAAAGGCTGCGGCGGGGGGAGCTGTGGCGGGGGGCCCCGCATTCCTCGCCCGTTACCGAGCGAGGCTGGAGGAGGGCTGGGGGGGCGGGGGGGCGTTCGATAGGAGACAACGATTTGGCCGGCGCCGACATCGAAGCCACCGCAGGGCTGGCGTGGCCTCGTGGCGTCCCGGCCCTTGGCCCTGGTAGCCAAATCCACCACACCCCCCCCCCGCCGCTGCCCTCCCCCAAATTAAACCCCCTTGGGGTGACAAGGCGGGAAAACGTGGGGCTGCCAAAGCTGGGGGGGGGGGGGGGGCTCTGGGGGGGTTTGGGCTCCGGAGGTTGGGCCCTCGGTGGCCACGGGGTCGGGGTTTGGCTCGGGGACGGGGCTGGACGCTCTCCTTGGCACCGGCCACCCACGGCGAGCGGCAGCCGGGGCGGGTGTGTGTGTGTGGGGGGGGGGTTTCTGGGGGGGAAACACCCCAAAAAGAGCAAATCTGTGTGCGGGAGGGGAGCGGGATGGGGGGGCTGTAGGGAGAGCTGGCACCCGCCACCTCAAACCACCCGCGCCCCCGCCCCCCCCAGGAGCCATCCTGTCCCCCGCCGTGTCGTGGCACTGGGGTGCCGCCACCCCCTTGAGCCGGGGACGTGGCCGTGCCTCAGTTTCCCCTCCCTGCATGGGGGGGGGGGACACACAGCATGTCCCTCCTTGTCCCCAGGGTCACCTGGGTCCTGGCCAGCTCTGTGGCCACCGTGACTCACCCCGGGCTGGCACGTGTGGCCGGGGGTGGCACGGGGGGCTCCGCCACGCTGGCACGGGCACCCCCTGCCCCCTCTGTCCCCCGTGGGGCGGTGTTGGGGGGGGGGGGGAGGGTGTCCCCCCCCCCTTCCCTCGTGCTGGCGCCCGTTTCCGCCTCCCTTTGCCTTTTTCTGTGGCTTTTGGGGTTTGTTTTTTTTTTTTGTTTTTGTTTTTTTTTTCTTCAGGAAAACCCCAGAAAAGCCCCAACCCGGGGCTGGGCGCATCAAAGGGCTGGCGGGAGCCCAGGGCGCCGGGAAGGGGGCTGGGGGGGGGGGGGCGGGGGGTCCCTGCCAACCCGCGGCACCCGAAATCGGGGTGTCCTTGGTGACACGGGGCCGCGACACGTGGCCACGCGCTGCCACGTGGCCCCTGCCGCTGGGGAAACTGAGGCACGAGGCAAGGCGGGGGCTGCGCACACGCGTGTTCCTGCGCACGCACGTGCTCCCGTGCACACGCGTGTCCCTGTGCTCCCGCGCACACGCGTGTTTGCGTTCCCGTGCGCGGGTGTCCCCGGGATTGCGGACACGTGGTGCCCGGGCGCACACGCGTGTGGCTGGCGGGGGGGGGCGTGCAGGGCTGGGGCACACGCGTGTGCGGGGCGAGGCTGGCGCGACGTGATCCCCGCGGCCACGCGCGGAGGGAAAAGTCCCCGTCGGGTCCCCAAAAGCGGCTTGGGGCGGTCCCCGAGCCCGGGGAGACGGGGACATGGGGACATGGAGACATGGGGCTACGGGGACATGGGGTCAAGGGATTTGGGGCTACAAGGTCCTGACGACATGGGGCCACAGGGATGTAGGGACATGGGGACAGCAGGGTATGGGGACATGGGGACACCGGGATATGGTGTCACAGGGACACGGGACCAGGGGGACACAAGGTCCTGGGGACACGGGGACATGGAGACATGGGGCTACGGGGACATGGGGTCAAGGGATTTGGGGCTACAAGGTCCTGACGACATGGGGCCACAGGGATGTGGGGACAGGGGGACACCAGGATATGGTGTCACAGGGACACAGGGGTGTGGGGCTACGGGGTCCTGGGGACATGGGACCTTGGGGTCCTGGGAATGGGGAGACACGGGGACAGGGGACCACGGGGATGCGGGGTCCTGGGGCTACGGGGACACAGGGACACAGGACAACAGGGCCCTGGGGACATGGGGACAGGGGACCACGGGGACGCGGGGTCGTGGGGCTGTGGGGACACAGGGAAACAAGGCCC